>NW_022263109.1:67500-81500 GCF_002021735.2 Oncorhynchus kisutch
AGGGACTGTTGTTCAATATGGCTGCCAGATCCCGTAGCTACCGTTCATTGCTGCTGTATTGTGATTGGAGCAGCACCAGCCAGAAACACCAGCAGGAAACTGAAACGTTTTGGAATGGGGCCTTGCATCTCCCATGGATCCATAGTTTTGGAAAGAGCTAGGCCTATATTAACCTGCGCTATTTTTAACATGCAATGTGTTTGCCAACTTGGACTCAAAGCCAATGCAGCAGGGATGTAGGACAGCTAATAATAACTACAAATGTGCTCTATACCTCAGAGACTTCATGAAATGGAAAACATTTACTTCTAAAGGAGATTGAAAACATTCATTTTAAACTGGGTGGTTCGAGCCCTGAATGCTGATTGGCTGAAAGCCGTGGTATATCAGACCGTATACCAGGGGTATGACAAAATATGTATTTTTGCTTCTCTAATTATGTTGGTAACCAGTTTATAATAGCAATAAGGCATCTCTGGGTTTGTGGGATATTGCCAATATACCAGGGCTAAGGGCTGTATCTAGGCACTCCACGTTGCGTCGTGCTTAAGAACAGCCCTTAGCCGTGGTATTGGCCATAATACCTCACCCTCTCGGGCCTTATTGCTTAAATATACCATTACTAAGATACTTCTGTTCATTCTGTTCATTAGTTGAATGATAAAGTCTATCCTTAAGAAATACTTTTGATATTGCAATGCACACAACATTTTGGTTGGGAACCCGATTAGGAAAAAATACACTTTTCACACTACTATATCAACCTGAACTGTAGTGTTGGCTCGGATAACCCACTGGGCACAACATCTAGTTTTGATTTACATTTGGCTGAGTTGTCAACTAATGTGAATTCAACATAAAATCAACAAAAAATACAAAATTCCTTTACTTTGATAACTTTTTGCAAACCGTTGATTCAATGTTGTCACACTAAAAGTGTATGTTCAAATGATGTGGAAACAACGTTGATTCAATCAGTTTTTGCCCAGTGGGATGTTCTTGTCACATTGTCCTTTCTGGCACAGTCTTAGGAACTATGTTTGACGGGTAACCAGGCCAGCATAGTGCTCCTCTGCCTGACTAGACTCAGTCAGGTGGAAAGATAACCAGGCCAGCATAGTGCTCCTCTGCCTGACTAGACTCAGTCGGGTGGAAAGGGTAACCAGGCCACCATAGTGCACCTCTGCCTGTCTAGACTCAGTCGGGTGGAAAGGGTAACCAGGCCAGCATAGTGCTCCTCTGCCTGACTAGGCTCAGTCGGGTGGAAAGGGTAACCAGGCCATTATAGTGCACCTCTGCCTGACTAGACTCAGTCGGGTAGAAAGGGTAACCAGGCCAGCATAGTGCTCCTCTGCCTGACTAGACTCAGTCGGGTGGAAAGGGTAACCAGGCCATTATAGTGCACCTCTGCCTGACTAGGCTCAGTCGGGTTGAAAAGGTAAAATAGTCAAAGATGAGTGTCAGTGGGAATTATGACCAATTCTCCACACACCATTATAGTTTAGAGTGTCAGTGGGAATGATGATCAATCCTCCACACACCATTATAGTTTAGAGTGTCAGTGGGAATGATGACCAATCCTCCACACACCATTATAGTTTAGAGTGTCAGTGGGAATGATGACCAATCCTCCACACACCATTATAGTTTAGAATGAGAAGCACTAACAGAGGGTGGCATCCTTTCTCTTTAACCTAATTGGCAGGTTGGGGTCAACTGTATGAACATCATATTCATCATTCTACATGAGAGACGAGGACAGCCTTTTCCCCCTTTTCTTAAGACATATCCCAATAGCCCTGTGGCGTCAGACCACATTGCCCAGTGGCCTTTCTGTTCTCTCACAGAACAGTCTTGAAAATGACCGATTTGTGTACCGCATATCTGCAAGGGCAGGAAAATGTGAAGGACTTGACTTTCACTTTGCAGTTTAGTTCAACAAAGGAATGGCCGTCATTTACCATGGTTGTGTGGAGTCGCAGTAAGTTTCAAGGATTTGTGATAAGTCATTCTGCCTCTGTGCTCACAGTATAGACTCTGAAACACATCTAGACCCTGAGCAGGATCTTCATTTGAGCCAGTTTGCTACAGCAGGAAATGTGAATTACTACACTTTATGTATTATAATCAATGGCCATTTTTGTAGGGGTTAATACATTTTTTTATAAGGGAAAATCAAATCTGACATTTCAAAGTGGAAATTCCAAACTTCAGAAGCCTTTTAAAACCTTAAATACACTACAAGTATTACATTTCCTGCATGGCAGGAAAGTTCTCCTGCAGAAGGGTGATCAAATTAAGATCCTACATCTGTAAAAGTCAACAACTCAAATGCAGCCTGTTGGTTTCCCATTGGACGTCATGTACTGTAACACAACACCTTTCTTTAGGGGAGAGGAACCGGTTCACTTGTAACATATTTGACTAGCAGTTTCCATCTAACCAATACATAGTATGATGTAGTATATGACAAAGTTTGATCTAAGAAAAATACTTGTTCTGCTTAGATGTACGTTTCCTGCCCCCATCTCTGTAATTTTACTTAACCTGGGTCAGTGAAGTAAGTGAATCCCAAATGGCACCCTATTAGCTTTGTCGTGCACTACATTTGGCCAGGGCCCATACGGTAATGGACTATATAGGGAATAGGGTGCCATTTAGGACTCACAGAGTGTGTACATCCCTTAGTGAAACTTACTACAGTGTGATATTGCTATTCCCCGCCTGTTATTTTCACACCCAGGGAGTCCGTTGAGTCATGGTCTGAGACGGCTGCTCCGTACAGCTCTCTGCCAGGCCCGTGTGCTTCTGTCTTTACTCCCTCTGTCCGGATGACGGATGTAGCGCCGGGCTCCAGTCCCGTGTAAATACTTCAGAAGACGTCTGCTCGAGAATTCTGCCGGAAAGGATGAACACGTACCCACGGTCTTGAGAGGTGCAGTCACTGAGCATGTGTGTCTCACTCTGGTTTTCCCTTTCGCCCTCTCTATCTCGCTCTTTATCTCTCCTCTTTGCACCTCAGAGATCTAAACCATTTAGACCCCACCCCCCCAAGAGCGAAGGCTGCCAGATAACCCACATGCCTACACTACTTCCATTTGATAAAGAATGAAACCTCGTAAAATCCAGAGGGCGATGCTTTATTTTGATGGACATTGCATTGGTCTTCAAAAGACCATCGCACAGTGATCAGAAAATGATACATTTTTGGGAGGGCTTGTGTTGAATGGGGCTTTGTCATGTTGAGATGAGCAGAGTGCTGAAGGAAGGGAACTGTCCAAAATAATCCATTTAAATCTAATTACAAGTACAGAACTATTTCGCCCCTGGTATCAACCAGAAAAAAAGTGCATTGTAAATTGCCCAGGCTTTCAGCTATTTGAGCATGGAGCCTTTCTCATTGCCAGTTGAGGAATTAAACTTGATAGTTGAAGAAATTAAATATTCTTCTTGCTTTTTCGGAGTGTATCTATTCATTTTGAGGTTTTGTATGAACAATTGACGACGATATCACAACTGAAACAAATTGTAATGCTCTGCAGTACCGCACCAATATTCAATATTAGAACGTGTTGGACCAAGGTGGTATGGCTGATATTTCACTTGCTGTCAATCAGGGGTGGACTGGGACTCAAATACAAATAGTTTTTCTTCTAGGCCCCCATACTGGCCCATTTTTCCTAAAGGCCCCCATTATTAGCCAAATAATTCTAATTTTGAGCCCCCTGGACTAAAGACAGACCAGCCCATCTGGCATTTGCCAGAATTGCCCGATGGCCCGTTTGTCCCTGCTCTTGATTCTCTCTGAAATACAGCCATCACAACGTTTAAGAATTAGGTAAATAATAAAGTGAATTAAATGGATCCTGATATATGATCAGTACCAATTCAGCCAACTCCAAAGCAATCATTACCATCATTGGGGGTGTAATAATAGTAGTAGTGGTGGTAATAGTAGTAATAGCAGTCTAGTGGGTGACAAAGCAATCATTTGCCCCAGTCCCTAATCACACACTTGACCCTACACGCTAACCCGCCATTTTAACCCACTGTGGAACAATAAACTCACTCTTCAACACATTGAACATGATGGGCCTCTTTACCATTGTTGTCACGCCCTGACGTTAGAGATCCTTATTATTCTCTATGTTTGGTTAGGTCAGGGTGTGACTCGGGTGGGAATTTCTATGTCTTCTGTTTTTTTGTTTTTGGCCGAGTGTGGTTCCCATTCAGAGGCAGCTGTCTATCGTTGTCTCTGATTGGGGATCATACTTAGACAGCCCTTTTTCCCACCATTAGGTTGTGGGATCTTGTTTTCTGTTTAGTTTCTTAGCCTTACAGAACTGTGCACTTTAGTTTTTTGTCTTTGTTATTTTGTTTTGGTGTCATCAATAAAAAGACAATGTACCACGCTGCGCCTTGGTCCACTCTTCATTCTACAAACGAGAGCCGTTACAATTGTGACAAAAGCTGCCGCTTCAAGGAGTGGGACTCTAACCCAGAAGCTATGCCTTCCGACAAATAATCAAACAGGCAAAGCGCCAATACAGGACTAAGATCGAGTCGTGTTCTGACACCCGTCAGATGTGGCAGAGCTTGCAAGCCATTACAGACTACAAGGGGAAGCCCAGCCGAGAGCTGCCCAGTGACACAAGCCTACCAGATGAGCTAAACTACTTCTATGCTCGCTTCGAGGCAAATAACACTGAAACATGCATGAGAGCACCAGCTGTACCGGAAGACGGTGTGATCACGCTCTCCGCAGCCGATGTGAGTAAGACCTTTAGACAGGTCAATATTCACAAGGCCGCAGGGCCAGACGGATTACCAGGATGTGTACTGCGAGCATGCACTGACCAACTCGCAAGTGTCTTCACTGACATTTTCAACCTCTCTCTGTCTGAATCTGTAATACCAACATGTTTTAAGCAGACCACCATAGTGCCTGTGCCCAAGAACACTAAGGTAACCTGCCTAGATAACTACCGACCCATAGCACTCACGTCTGTAGTCATGAAGTGCTTTGAAAGGCTGGTCATGGCTCACATCAACACCATCATCCCAGAAACCCTAGACCCACTCCAATTTGCATACCGCCCCAACAGATCCACAGATGATGCAATCTCTATTGCACTCTACACTGCCCTTTCCCACCTGGACAAAAATAACAAGAATGCGAGAATGCTACTCATTGACTACAGCTCAGCGTTCAACACCATAGTGCCTTCAAAGCTCATCAGTAAGCTAAGGACCCTGGGACTAAACACCTCCCTCTGCAACTGGATCCTGGACTTCCTGACGGGATGCCCCCAGGTGGTGAGGGTAGGTAACAACACATCTGCCATGCTGATCCTCAACACAGAGCCCCTCAGGGGTGCATGCTCAGCCCCCTCCTGTACTCCCTGTTCACTCATGACTGCATGGCCCGGCACGACTCGAGCACCATCATTACATTTGCCGATGACAGAACAGTGGTAGGCCTGAACACCGACAACAAAGAGATAGCCTGTAGGGAGAAGGTCAGAGACCTGGCCGTGTGGTGCCAGGACAACAACCTCTCCCTCAATGTGATCAAGACAAAGGAGATGATTGTGGACTACAGGAAAAAGAGGACCGAGAGCTTCAAGTTCCTTGGTGTCCACATCACAAACAAACTAACATGGTCCAAGCACACCAAGACAGTCCTGAAGAGAGCACAACAAAACCATTTCCCCTCAGGAGAATGAAAATATTTGGCATGGGTCCTCGGATCCTCAAAAGGTTCTACAGCAGGAAAAATCCAAGATGGCGTAGCAGTCGGACGTCTTGTCGTGTCGTGTCCCTTGTATATATCGTATATATCGTTTTTTTAAACATATTTTTCTTCGCATATCTTTTAAAACTTTTTGCAAAACCTCAACTTCTAAATACTCTCCTGCAACCCGCCTCACCCAATGTAGCTATTTTTTCTAAAGTACTTATATTTACTTCAGATCCGAATCCCCTCAACTGAAGCTAGCCAGCTAACTACCAGGTATCAGTCAGCAAACCATTGCTTCGGTCTTCAGCTAACCTTTAACCAGAGCATAACGGACCTATATTTAAAAAAAATTATCCCCGGATTCCCACCGGATTCCCACCGTAAACGGAACATTTTCAGCTGGATCTTCACAACTAGCTAACTAGCTAACCGCAACCCCGGATGATTACTCCTGGCTAGCGTTTCCACCCACTTAGCTTGAAGCTAGCCCGGCCAGAGCTCCTGTGCTACCACCGAAGCATACTCCTGGGCTACAATATCCGGACCCACGACCGGTCTATCGATGTCACCGCATGAAGAGGCATAAACAGACTCACCCCATCGCGACGCCCCCCAAAGGCTAACTTTCTAGCCCTTGCTATCTCCTTGCTTGCTAATTTGGCCTGCTAACTGCTAGCTTGTTTAGCCCCGGTCCGCTAACTGCTACCTTGTTTAGCCGCGGCCTACTAACTGTTAGCTTGTTAGCACAGGCCTGCTAACCGTCTGAATCGCCGTGTCCCAAACACTCACTGGACCCATATTTACTTTCAATCTCTTTTCGATTTTTTATTTCTTTATACCTTCCGGTAACCTGCCTCACCCAATGTGATACGGAATCGCTATTATTTTTAATTTTTAGAACACACTCAAGAACCTCCAGAAGCTAACCAGCTAACTAGCTACAAGCTATTTAGTCATTGTTAGCCACTGCTAGCGGCTTTTACCTTACCCTTTGCACAGCCAGCCAGTTTTTATTTTTACCTGGATAATACTCGCCAGTCCAGCTTCCCTGCCCCATCCTCCGCTGCCCCCTGGACACTGATCACTTGGCTACATAGCTGATGCATGTTCCTCCCAGCTGCCCACTGCACTGAGGCTAGGTAACACGGTCACCACCGATAAATCCATGATTATCGAAAACTTCAACAAGCATTTCTCAACAGCTGGCCATGCCTTCCGCCTGGCTACTCCAACCTCGGCCAACAGCTCCGCCCCCCCCCGCAGCTACTCGCCCAAGCCTCTCCAGGTTCCCAAGCCTCTCCCAAATCCAGATAGCTGATGTTCTGAAAGAGCTGCAAAACCTGGACCCGTACAAATCAGCTGGGCTTGACAATCTGGACCCTCTATTTCTGAAACTATCCGCCGCCATTGTCGCAACCCCTATTACCAGCCTGTTCAACCTCTCTTTCATATCGTCTGAGATCCCCAAGGATTGGAAAGCTGCTGCAGTCATCCCCCTCTTCAAAGGGGGAGACACCCTGGACCCAAACTGTTACAGACCTATATCCATCCTGCCCTGCCTATCTAAGGTCTTCGAAAGCCAAGTCAACAAACAGGTCACTGACCATCTTGAATCCCACCGTACCTTCTCTGCTGTGCAATCTTGTTTCCGAGCCGGCCACGGGTGCACCCAGCCACGCTCAAGGTACTAAACGATATCATAACTGCCATCGATAAAAGACAGTACTGTGCAGCCGTCTTCATCGACCTTGCCAAGGCTTTCGACTCTGTCAATCACCATATTCTTATCGGCAGACTCAGTAGCCTCGGTTTTTCGGATGACTGCCTTGCCTGGTTCACCAATTACTTTGCAGACAGAGTTCAGTGTGTCAAATCGGAGGGCATGCTGTCCGGTCCTCTGGCAGTCTCTATGGGGGTGTCACAGGGTTCAATCCTCGGGCCGACTCTTTTCTCTGTATATATCAATGATGTTGCTCTTGCTGCGGGCGATTCCCTGATCCACCTCTACGCAGACGACACCATTCTATATACTTCCGGCCCGTCCTTGGACACTGTGCTATCTAACCTCCAAACGAGCTTCAATGCCATACAACACTCCTTCCGTGGCCTCCAACTGCTCTTAAACGCTAGTAAAACCAAATGCATGCTTTTCAACCGTTCGCTGCCTGCACCCGCACGCCTGACCAGCATCACCACCCTGGATGGTTCCGACCTTGAATATGTGGACATCTATAAGTACCTAGGTGTCTGGCTAGACTGTAAACTCTCCTTCCAGACTCATATCAAACATCTCCAATCGAAAATCAAATCAAGAGTGGGCTTTCTATTCCGCAACAAAGCCTCCTTCACTCACGCCGCCAAACTTACCCTAGTAAAACTGACTCTCCTACCGATCCTCGACTTCGGCGATGTCATCTACAAAATTGCTTCCAACACTCTACTCAGCAAACTGGATGCAGTTTATCACAGTGCCATCCGTTTTGTCACTAAAGCACCTTATACCACCCACCACTGCGACTTGTATGCTCTAGTCGGCTGGCCCTCGCTACATATTCGTCGCCAGACCCACTGGCTCCAGGTCATCTACAAGGCCATGCTAGGTAAAGCTCCGCCTTATCTCAGTTCACTGGTCACAATGGCAACACCCATCCGTAGCACGCGCTCCAGCAGGTGTAGCTCACTGATCATCCCTAAAGCCAACACCTCATTTGGTCGCCTTTCGTTTCAGTTCTCTGCTGCCTGTGACTGGAACGAATTGCAAAAATCGCTGAAGTTGGAGACTTTTATCTCCCTCACCAACTTCAAACATCTGCTATCTGAGCAGCTAACCGATCGCTGCAGCTGTACATAGTCTATCGGTAAATAGCCCACCCATTTTTACCTACCTCATCCCCATACTGTTTTTATTTATTTACTTTTCTGCTCTTTTGCACACCAATATCTCTACCTGTACATTACCATCTGATCATTTATCACTCCAGTGTTATTAATCTGCAAAATTTTAATTATTCGCCTACTACCTCACCTCACACAATGTATATAGACTCCCCTTTTTTCTACTGTGTTATTGAATTGTTAATTGTTTACTCCATGTGTAACTCTGTGTTGTCTGTTCACACTGCTATGCTTTATCTTGGCCAGGTCGCAGTTGCAAATGAGAACTTGTTCTCAACTAGCCTACCTGGTTAAATAAAGGTGAAATTAAAAATTAAAAAATTAAAAAGCTGCACCATCGGTTGCATCACTGCCTGGTATGGCAACTGCTTGGCCTCCGATAGCAAGGCACTACAGAGGGTAGTGCGAAAGGCCCAGTACCTCACTGGGGCCAAGCTTCCTGCCATCCAGGACCTCTATACCAGGCGGTGTCAAGTCTTTTGTCAAAGACTCCAGCCACCCTAGTCATAGACTGTTCTCTCTGCTACCGCACGGCAAGTGGTACCAGAGTGCCAAGTCTAGGTCTAAGAGGCTTCTAAACAGCTTCTACCCCCAAGCCACAAGACTCCTGAACATCTAGTCAAATGGCTACCCAGACTATTTGCATTGCCTCCCCTCTCCACACCACTGCCACTCTCTGTTGTCATCTATGCATAGTCACTTTAATAACTCTACCTACATGTACATGCTACCTCAACTAACCAGTGCCCCCCGCACATTGACTCTGTACTGGCACCCCCCTGTATATGTTGTTATTTTTTACTGCTGCTCTTTAAATACTTGTTATTTTTATCTCAAATTCTTATGCGTAGTGTTTTGAAACTACACTGTTTCTTGCTTGTAAGTAAGCATTTCACTGTAAGGTCTACACCTGTTGATTTCGGCGCATGTGACTAATACAATTTGATTTGATTTGACTACGAGCGCTATGGCGAAGCCTTTACTCTTGTTTATTTAGTCTTGCGTGTCTCTTGGATGGTTGCCTGTGTTTTCTCACCTCAGGGAGGTCTCAGGAGAGGTGTTATTGAATGTGTTATGTATGTTCTGTTTTGAAAATACAGTAGAATGGACCGTTTGAAACAAAAAAAGATGGATATACATGCTAATGGCTAACGTCTCACCTGTAGCCTTGTAGCATTAGTTTTATGGTGTACCTCTGCTGTTGTTGTTCTGCCAAGAATATACACCCGGGTTATCTCTGTAATCCAGAACTAAAATATTGCGTAATTGCGTAAGATCCCAATTAGGTCTTGGGGAGAGATTTATGAGATAAGATACTCATCAGATTCGAGAAGTCTCCACCCCCCCAAACAGAAAGCCTCATCCAAAGCCCCCTCCCCTTCTGAAAAACAAAGCACCTGAACTACTGTTCCTCGTTAGTCTTCCCATCCCACGCTATGACACCATTTATGTCACATAATCTGTCCACGAGACAATATTTAGTCTGAAGTATCGCTTCCTGATGGCCTTTTAGCACCCAGAAAGCATTGAGGCTCCCAAGATGCTCAGAGACAAAGTAGACCTAGAGCTCTACGGGAAACCAGGGAGCTGCTCTAGGTGTGTGTGTGTGTATGTGTATGTGTGTGGGTGTGCGTGTATGTGTATGTGTGCATGTATGTGTGTGTGTGTCTATATGTATATATGTGTGTCTATATGTATATATGTGTGTATATATGTGTGTATGTGTGTGGGTGTGTGTGTGTGTAGGGCTGGGGGGCTGAGTCACAATTTTTTTTATCGTTCCACTCACATCCAGACGGACGTTTTCAGGTCAAAGCGGTGCCAGAGATACTCGGCACTCAGATGCTAATAATCAAATGCACTAATGAATCAAGGAGACTTTCGGGGAGCCTGGGGAGAGTATCGGCTGCACTGTGATTAGAGCACAAATCCGCCACAGTTTTCACAATCAGGCCCTGCAGGATCGCAGGCCCAGGGGGCGGAGAAATGGAATGGACCAATAGCCTTGGTGGAAAAACAAGAAGAAAAAAAACAAAACCAATGTGGTGCAGGCTACTCTACGTAAAGTGCACACATATGATATGGAGAATGCCACATCCACGAGATGCTGATCAAGCCAGGAATAGTCCATCTGCAAAGCCTCATTATGCTTACTGCAGTTCTTGTTAGGCCAATTATCACTGGGAAAGGACATGATGGCTAACAACCTTTCTTCAGGAGTATAAATACCACAAGCCTCCATGGTAGACAGTATAAATACCACAAGCCTCCATGGTAGACAGTATAAATACCACAAGCCTCCATGGTAGATAGTATAAATACCACAAGCCTCCATGGTAGATAGTATAAATACCACAAGCCTCCATGGTAGACAGTACAAATACCACAAACCTGCATGGTACATGTCCTTCAGGAGATAGTATAAATACCACAAGCCTCAATGGTACGTGTCCTTCAGGAAATAGTATAAATACCACAAGCCTCCATGGTAGATAGTATAAATACCACAAGCCTCCATGGTAGATAGTATAAATACCACAAGCCTGCATGGTACATGTCCTTCAGGAGATAGTATAAATACCACAAGCCTCAATGGTACGTGTCCTTCAGGAAATAGTATAAATACCACAAGCCTCCATGGTAGATAGTATAAATACCACAAGCCTCCATGGTACATGTCCTTCAGGAGATAGTATAAATACCACAAGCCTCCATGGTAGATAGTATAAATACCACAAGCCTCCATGGTACATGTCCTTCAGGAAATATTATAAATACCACAAGCCTCCATGGTATATAGTATAAATACCACAAGCCTCCATGGTACATGTCCTTCAGGAAATAGTATAAATACCACAAGCCTCCATGGTACGTGTCCTTCAGGAAATAGTATAAGTACCACAAGCCTCCACGGTACAGTTGAAGTTGGAAGTTTACATACACTTAGGTTGGAGTCATTAAAACTCATTTTTCAACCACTCCACAAATTTCTTGTTAACAAACTATAGTTTTGGCAAGTCGGTTAGGACATCTACTTTGTGCATGACACAAGTAATTCTTCCAATAATTGTTTACAGACAGATTATTTCACATATAGCTCACTGTATCACAATTCCAGTGGGTCAGAAATGTACATACACTAAGTTGACTGTGCCCTTTAAACAGCTTAGAAAATTCCAGAAAATGATATCATGGCTTTAGAAGCTTCTGATAGACTAATTGACATCATTTGAGTCAATTGGAGGTGTACCTATGGGTGTATTTCAAGGCCTACCTTCAAACTCAGTGCCTCTTTGCTTGACATCATGGGAAAATCTAAAGAAACCAGCCACGACTTCCACAAGTCTGGTTCATCCTTGGGAGCAATTTCCAAATGCCTGAAGGTACCACGTTCTTCTGTGCAAACAACAGTACGCAAATATACACACCATGGGACCACGCAGCCGTCATACCACTCAGGAAGGAGACGCGTTCTGTCTCCTAGAGATGAACATACTTTGGTGTGAAAAGTGCAAATCAATCCCAGAACAACAGCAAAGGATCTTGTGAAGATGCAGGAGGAAACAGGTACAAAAGTATATATATCCACAGTAAAAACAAGTCCTATATCGACATAACCTGAAAGGTCGCTCAGAAAGGAAGAAGCCACAATGACCCCAAGCATACTTCCAAAGTTGTGGCAAAATGGCTTAAGGACAACAAAGTCAAAGTATTGGAGTGGCCATCCCAAAGCCCTGACCTCAATCCTATAGAAAATGTGTGGGCAGAACTGAAAAAGCGTGTGCGAGCAAGGAGGCCTACAAACCTGACTCAGTTACACCAGCTCTGTCAGGAGGAATAGGCCAAAATTCACCCAAATTATTAAGCAAAGAAAAAGAACCCAGGCGGCCATCTCAGTGCGGCCAAGCAAGAACACATCAATGGGATGATTGGCACTCTCTTGCTTCAGGCTCATATTGAAACGAATGACTCTCTTGTAATTGATGAAACCAGAGTCTTGCAACGGGGTGAAAACCAGAGTCTTGCAATGGGGTGAAAACCAGAGTCTTGCAACAGGGTGAAAACCAGAGTCTTGCAATGGGGGTGAAAACCAGAGACTTGCAATGGGGTGAAAACCAGAGACTTGCAACAGGGTGAAACCAGAGTGACAAAAAGACTAAGTCAAATGAAGGGCATGAGCTCCTGAAATGCTCAAACACAATGGAGGTGGTAGGGTGTGGTGTGTGTGCGTGTGTGTGAGAGAGAGAGTGTGAGCCCAGAGGTGAGAGAAACTTAACTGCTTGCCAGATACTGCTATCAGAAAAACAACATTCTCCAAGCTTCATGACACGCTTTTTGCTTTCGGACCCCAGGTGGCAAATCCGGGTAAGAGCTATGGAGTTGAAATCTCAGCAAAATTGTTATGAGTCTCAGAGTAACAGGATTCATTTCACCATTACCCGGGTGGGAACTGCGTAATGTGTTGGGACTGCAGGTGCTCGTCACATCGCCTCCAATCATGTCGACATGCTACCGCTTTAAGGTTGCATCCAAAATGGCACTCTATTCCCTACATAGTGCACTACTTTTGACCAGGGCCCAAAGTAGTGCACTATATAGGGAAATGGGTGCCATTTGAGACACAACCCAGAAGGATCCAATGAAACACAGATTGTAACTAATTAATCAATAGATTGTTTAGTTACACAGATTGTAACTAAACTAATAATTAGTCTGTTTATATCAAACCCTCTACAGAGCTGTTCCAAAGTATTCCCAGATAAAGAGGGCTGAATCAATGGCTAGTGAAGACTACTTGTCTGGGCGGAGGATACAGGGGAAGTGCTACCAGAAACGCGTTAAGAGTCAAGTAGCCTTTTTTACATGATCATGCTGACTCAAACTGTACTGTGCTGGCTATGATATTTTTTCTTTCAGAGCAAGGTACCATAAACTGTGGTGGATGCTAGCACAGTACAGCTCGACTTGGCTTTGCTAAGTTCAGTTCAGAAAGGAAACACACCTAGAAATATGTTTAACCATTCATAAAGAATGGATAATTTAAGACTTGGTGATATAGGCTCTGTTCCTTCAGGGTAGCACTCTGCCCAAGCAAAGAGTCAACATATACAATTACCTACAAGCAGTGAGTGCGGTAAGCTACACCAATCCCCCAGCAGGAAAACAGAACCTAACAGGTGGATGCTGGGCAGGTGGTGGGAGCAAAGCAAACGCATACTAGCAGTAGCAGCAAACGGCAGCAGGATGTGAGAGCAGAACCAGTCAGCTTAAATATACTGCAAAATAGGTAGAGTGATTGTTACCAGCATCATCTAATTGGGGCAATCTCAGCTGAAGCGCAGCTGAGGCGGGCACTTGGGTTCCC
>NW_022263110.1:0-81394 GCF_002021735.2 Oncorhynchus kisutch
CCTCCACCCTCCTCTCTCCCCTACCCTCCTCTCTCTCCCCACCTGTCTTCTCTCCCCTCATTCCCTCCCTCGCTCCCTACCTCTCCTCTCTCCTCCTTAACCCCCTCTGGGCTCTCCTCCGCAAATCTCTCTATCCACTCCCCTCCCATCGTCTCTACTCTACCCTTCTCTCTCCTATCCTCCACTCTCCCCTTCCCTCCATTCTCCCTCCCCTTCTCTCTACCCTACCCTCTATCCCCCTACCCTCCTCTCTCCTCTACCCTTCTCTCATATCTACCCTCCTCTCTCATCTACCCTTCCCTCCTTTTCTCCTTCTCAAATCTCTCTCCCCACCCCTCCTCTCTCACCTATCTTGCTCTATGCCCGCCTTTCCCATCGCCCCTCCCTTTCTCTCTCCCCAACCCTCCTCTCTCCCTACCCTCTCTCTCTCCTCCTCCTCAAATCTCTCTCCCCACCCCTCCTCCTTCTCATCTCTCTCTCTCTCATTCTCTCTCTCTCTCTCTCTCTCTCTCTCATTCTCTCTCTCTTAGTGACGTATAGTGTTGGACCTTGTTGATCTTGACTCAGCTCATAGACCTCTATCATCTACACCCCTCCCTTCTCCTACTCTAACATAACACCAATATCATATATAATACATCATATATACTCTCATTCATTTACATAGAGACAGATACAATCAATGATTGACACACTGAATATACAACAGTCAGATGCATGACCACCATCACAAACTTAACTGACATTAGTGCCTGTCCCCAGATGGACAGTTAGACGACAGTAAAGTAATTTACAGGTGATCACATCATTGTCCTGCTTTGAGACACATTTTTACTGTCTGCTTCCAGTTGTATGTTATTTTACTAACCCTGCAAATTAAATATATCTTACATATCAAATCATATCTCAGTAACTGTCACAAGTGTATAGCATGTAAGAATATCCTACCTGTGCTCCACAACAGGGTCATCAGTACCACTTGCAGGTATCATATCTGTCTCTAACTGGGGCTCCACAGTCTGCTGTCATAAAGAGTGGACTGAAGAGTGGAAAATACTTGCTAGGCTATATGACTTCTCTCTCATTACGTCCTAACGTCATGATGTGAGATTAACTTCTTAGCAACTTATCTTGGATCAGTGGTTGAACACACGACAGCAAAACTGACATGTTAAAAAAACTCCACAGGAAACTGCTGACAGAGCAGCAAAGTTACACATAGTGTCCTATAATATCACCTCTAACTTTCTACTGCTTGAGTTCACCTCTTATAGAATATTGGCTTAATGTTCCAGCACCTAAATAGAAACAGTACCACACCCAAAATGAGTACTGATGAGGTCTCATGTTAGAGCAGGAGAAGTGGGGATGTGTGTAGAAGCTAGAGGTCTGTTACCCAAGTCAACTCAACAGGCCTGATGCTGTATGTCAGGGGTCAGCTGGCTGGGCCAAGAGAGGAACAGGTTACTGGTTATGATGACATCACTGGTGAGAAGACAGTGATAAAAATGTATTCATTCGATTTAAATGTTTGTCTCTCTCTCTCCTCCCCTGTCTTCTTCTACCAAGCCAGTCTGTTAGTAAGAACTATCTCTCTCCTATCTCTCTCTCTCCCTCCTCCCCTGTCTCCTCCTCATCTGTCAGTGAGTAAGAACTCTCTCTCTCCAATCTCTCTCTCTCCCCTCCTCCCCTGTCTCCTCCTCAGTCTGGTCAGTGAGTAAGAACTATCTCTCTCCTATCTCTCTCTCTCTCCCTCCTCCCCTGTCTCCTCCTCAGGCTGTCAGTGAGTAAGAACTATCTCTCTCCCCCAGCCTTGTGGTTGATAAAAATAAAAATAAATCGAGCACACCGCCATGCAATCTCCATAGACAAACATTGACAGTAGAATGGCCTCACTGAAGAACTCAGTGACAATCAACACGTCACCATCATAGTAAGCTACCTTTCCAACAAGTCTGTTGGTCTAATTTCCACCCTGCTTTAGCTGCCCCGGTCAACTGTAAGTGCTGTTATTGTGATGTGGAAACGTCTAGGAGCAGCAGCGGCTTAGCCTCGAAGTGGTAGCTCACACAAGCTCACAGAACGGGACCGCGAGTGCTGAAGTTCGTCGCGTGTAAAAATCATCTGTCCTCGGTTGCAACACTCACTTCCGAATTCCAAACTTCCTCTGGAAGAAACTTCAGCACAAGAACTGTTCATCTTGAGCTTCATGAAATGGGTTTCTACAGCAGAGCAGCAGCACACAAGCCTAAGATCACCATGTGCAATGCCAAGCGTCTGCTGGAGTGGAAACACTTTCTCTGGAGTGATGAATCACGTTTCACCATCTGGCAGTCCGTACCACAAACCTGGGTTTGGCAGATGCCAGGAGAACGCTACCTGCCCCAAAGCATAGTGCCAACTGTAAAGTTTGGTGGAGGAGGAATAATGGTCTGGGGTTGTTTTTAATGGATTGGGTTAGGCCCCTTAGTTTCATTGAAGGGAAATCGAATCGCTACAGCATACAATGACATTCTAGACTATTCTGTGCTTCCAACTTTGTGGCAACAGTTTGGGGAAGGCCCTTTCCTGTTTCAGCATGACAATGCCCCTGTGCACAAAGTGAGGTCCATACAGAAATAGTTTGTTGAGACCGATGTGGAAGAACTTTACTGGCCTTCACAGAGCCCTGACCTAAACCCCATTGAATACCTTTAGGGATGAATTGAAACGTCGACTGAGCCAGGCCTAATCGCCCAACCTCACTAATGCTGTTGTGGCTGAATGGAATCAAGTCCCCGCAGCAATGTTCCATCATCTGGTGGAAAGTCTTTGCAGAACAGTGGAGGCTGTTATAGCAGCAATGGGGACCAACTCCATATTAATGCCCATGATTTTGGAATTAGATGTTAGATGAGCAGGTGTCCACATACTTTTGGTCATGTAGTGTACATTCCCCTTCCATGCAAATGTGTAACTCTCTTTGCAGATGAGATTAAATCTAATTTAATACTTTTGCTTTCGTCAGTTTTATAAATCATTAATTTCAGAGGTCAGGGGTCAAGCTGAGCCAGACCAAGAGTGGAAAAGGTTGCTGGTTATGATGACATCACTGGTGAGAAGTCAGTAAAGACAAGATATTCAGTTGGCTGCATGTTAGTCTGTCAGCCCTATCTCTGTTGAATCTCCCTCCATCTCCCCTCCTTCTTGCTCTCCCTATCTCTGTTGACATCTCATTTCTCTCCTCCTGTCTTCTGTCCCTTCGTCTCTCTCCATCCTCTCTCTCTCCTCCACCCTTCTCTCTCCTCCACCCTTCTCTCTCCTCTACCCTCCACCCTCCCCTCCCCTCCTCTCTCCCCTACCCTCCTCTCTCCCCTACCCTCCTCTCTCCCCTACCCTCCTCTCTCCCCTTCCCTCCTTTCTCCCCTACCCTCCTCTCTCCTCTACCCTCCACCCTCCCCTACCCTCCTCTCTCCTATACCCTTCTCTCACCCCTACCCTCCTCTCTCCCCTACCCTCCTCTCTCCCCTTCCCTCCTTTCTCCCTTACCCTCCTTTTTCCCCTACCCTCCTCTCTCCCCTACCCTTCTCTCTCCCCTACCCCTCCTCTCTCCCCTACCCTTCTCTCTCCCCTACCCTCCTCTCTCCCCTACCCTTCTCTCTCCCCTACCCTCCTCTCTCCCCTACCCTCCTCTCTCCCCTTCCCTCCTTTTCTCCCCTACCCTCCTCTCTCCCCTACCCTTCTCTCTCCCCTACCCTCCTCTCTCCCTACCCTCCTCTCTCCCCTACCCTTCTCTCTCCCATACCCTCCTCTCTCCTATACCCTTCTCTCTCCCCTCCTCTCTCCCCTCCCCCTTCTCTCTCCCCTCCCCTCCTCTCTCCCTCCCCCTTCTCACTCCCCTCCCCTCCTCTCTCCCCTCCCCCTTCTCTCTCTCCTACCCTCCTCTCTCTTCTACCCTCCTTTCTCCCCTCCCCTCCTCTCTCCTCAAACATTTTCTCTCTCTCCTATCTTGCTCTATGCCCTCCCCTCTCCCCTCCCCTCCCATTCTCTCTACCCTACCGTCCTCTCTCCCTACCCTCCTCTCTCTCTCTCCTCCTCCTCAAATCTCTCTACCCACCCCTCCTCTCTTCTCATCTCTCTCTCTCTCTAGTTCTCTCTCTCTCTTCATGACGTATAGTGTTGAACCTGTTGATCTTGACTCAGCTCATAGATCTCTATCATCTACACCCCTCCCTTCTCCTACTCTAACATAACACCAATATAATATATAATACATAATATATACTCTCTTTCATTTACATAGAGATTGATACAATCAATCATTGAAACACTGAATATACAACAGTCAGATGCATGACACCATCACAACTTAACTGACATTAGTGCCTGTCCCCAGATGGACAGTTAGACTACAGTAAAGTACATTTACAGGTCACATCATTGTCCTGCTTTGAGACACATGTTTACTGTCTGCTTCCAGTTGCATGTTATTTTACTAACCCTGTAAATTATAATATATCTTATAATATTACATCATATCTCAGTAACTGTCACACGTGTATAGCAGTATAAGAATATCCTACCTCTGCTCCACAACAGGGTCATCAGTACCACTGCAGGTATCATGTCTGTCTCTAACTGAGGCTCCACTGACATACACAAGTCACTGTCATGTAGAGAGGACTGAAGACTGGAACGTGCTGCTCGGCTATATGACTTCTATGTCATTCGTTCGTTAGGTCTTTGATGTGAGATAAACTTCTTAGCAACTTATCTTGGATCAGTGGTTGAACACACAACAGCAAACTGAAAAAGTCCACAGGAAACTGCTGACAGTGCAGCAACATTTCACATAGTGTCCTATAATATCACCTCTAACTTTCTACTGCTTGAGTTCACCTCTTATAGAATATTGGCTTAATGTTCCAGCACCTAAATATAAACAGTACCAGCACCCAAAATGAGTACTGATGAGGTCTCATGTTAGAGCAGGAGAAAGGGGGATGTGGTGTAGAAGCTAGAGGTCTGTTACCCAAGTCAACTCAACAGGCCTGATGATATATGTCAGGGTCAGGCTGGGCCAAGAGAGGAACAGGTTACTGGTGACATCACTGGTGAGAACACAGTGATTAAAATATATTCTCTCTCTCTCCCCCTCCTAGAAGAAGGGGAAAGGGGGAGAAGAGGAGAGGCAGGAGAAGAGGAGAGGGGGGAGAAGAGGGAGGAGAAGAGGAGAGGGGGGAGAAGAGGAGAGGAGAGGGAGGGAGGAGAAGAGGAGAGGGGGGAGAAGAGGAGAGGAGAGGGAGGAGAAGAGGAGAGGGTGGAGAAGAGGAGAGCGGGGAGATGAGGAGAGGAGAGGGAGAAGAAGAAGAGAGGAGAGGGGAGAAGAGGAGAGGAGAGAAGGGAGAAGAGGGGAGAGAAGAGGAGAAGAGAGGGGGGAGAAGAGGAGAGGAGAGAAGGGAGAAGAGGAGAGGAGAGGGGGAGAAGAGGAGAGGAGAGAAGGGAGAAGAGGAGGGGGGAGAAGAGGAGAGGAGATGAGAGGGGGAGAAGAGGAGAGGAGAGAAGGGAGAAGAGGAGAGGAGGGGGGAGGAGAGGAGAGGAGGGGGGGGGGGGGGAGAGAAGAGGGGGAGAAGAGGAGAGGAGGGCCTGCCTGCCTGCCTGCAGTATATACACGAAATCAACAAAAGTATGTGGACACCTGCTCGTCAAACATCTCAATCCATTTGCATGGATTTAGTCCCCCCCATTTGCTGCTATAACAGCCTCCACTCTTCTGGGAAGGCTTTCCACTAGATGTTGGAACATTGCTGTAATAACAGCCTCCACTCTTCTGGGAAGGCTTTCTTCTAGATTATGGAACATTGCTGCGAGGACTTGCTTCCATTCCAAGAGCATTAGTGAGGTCGGGCGATGAGGCCTGGCTCGCAGTCAGCGTTCCAATTCATCCCAAAGGTGTTTGACGTTTTTAATGTGAGGGCTTTGTGAAGTTCTTCCACACCAATCTCAACTAACCATTCATGTATGGAACTCGCTTTGTGTACAGGGGCATTGTCATGCTGAAACAGGAAAGGGCCTTCCCCAAACTGTTGCCACGAAGATGGAAGCACAGATTCCTCTAGAATGTCATTCTATGCTGTAGCATTAAGATTTCCCTTAACTTGAACTAAGGGGCCCGAACCATGAAAAACAGCCCCAGACCATTATTCCTCCTCCACCAAACTTTACAGTTGTCACTATGCATTAGGGCAGGTAGCGTTCTCCTGGCATCCTCCAAACCCAGATTAGTGTGTTGGATTGCTAGAAGGTGAAGATGATTCATTACTCCAGAGAATACGTTTCCACTGCTCCAGAGTCCAGTGGCAGTGAGTTTTACACCACTCAAGCCGACGCTTGACATTGCCCATATTGATCTTAGGTTTGTATGCAGCTGCTCGGCCGTGGAAACCCATTTCAGGAAGCTCCTGACAAACAGTTTCTTGTGCTGATGTTGCTTCCAGAGGCAGTTTGGATCTCGTTAGTGAGTGTTGCAACCAAGTACAGACGATTTTTACACGTTTCACTCTTCAGCACTCGACGGTCCTGTTCTGTGAGCTTGTGTGGCCCACTACTTCTTGGCTGAGCCGTTGTTGGTCCCAGATGTTTCCACTTCACAATAACAGCACTTACAGTCGACCAGGCAGCTCCAGCAGGGCAGGAATTTGACAAACTGACTTGTTGGAAAGGTGCCATCCTGTGACGGTGCCACGTTGAAAGTAACTGAAAGCTCTTCAATAAGGACATTCTACTGTCAATGTTTGTCTATGGAGATTGCATGGCTGTGTGCTTAATTTTAAACACCTGTCAGCAACTGGTGTGGCTGAAATGACCCAATCTACTAATTTGAAGGGGTGTCCACATACTATTGTATATATAGTGTATTCACCCAGCTGTCTGGTCCAGGAGAATATCACCTGTGATGCTGTCTGGTCCAGGAGAATATCACCTGTGATGCTGTCTGGTCCAGGAGAATATCACCTGTGATGCTGTCTGGTCCAGGAGAATATCACCTGTGATGCTGTCTGGTCCAGGAGAATATCACCTGTGATGCTGTCTGGTCCAGGAGAATACCACCTGTGATGCTGTCTGGTCCAGGAGAATACCACCTCTCACAATATTGGGACGGCAGGTAGATTCATAAAGTGGAGTGATGAATGTTATGTAAGGATCAGACTGTATAGGCTATATTACATGTATATAGTGTAGTATTGGGGCAGCAGGGTAGTGGTGATGTTATGTAAGGATCAGACTGTATAGGCTATATTACATGTATATAGTGTATTATTGGGGCAGCAGCCTAGTGGTTAGAATGTTATGTAAGGATCAGACTGTATAGGCTATATTACATGTATATAGTGTATTATTGGGGCAGCAGCCTAGTGGTTAGACTGTTATGTAAGGATCAGACTGTATAGGCTATATTACATGTATATAGTGTATTATTGGGGCAGCAGCCTAGTGGTTAGACTGTTATGTAAGGATCAGACTGTATAGGCTATATTACATGTAGTTAGTGTATTATTGGGGCAGCAGCCTAGTGGTTAGAATGTTATGTAAGGATCAGACTGTATAGGCTATATTACATGTATATAGTGTAGTATTGGGGCAGCAGGGTAGTGGTTAGAATGTTATGTAAGGATCAGACTGTATAGGCTATATTACATGTATATAGTGTATTATTGGGTATTAACTAGAAAATACTAAAACACACAAAATATCAATGAAGTAAACTAACTATTTTATTTAAATTGTTCTGAAAAAATCTCTGGAATTTTAGTTTGTTTATATTATATTATTATTATTGTTATTTGGCAACAAGAATAAAAAAAATCACAATAATTTCAGTGGTTTTGTTGTTGCAATAGTAACATATTATATCCTTCATGTTAAACATGGTTTTGTTATCATTGCAATAGTAACATATTATATCCTTCATGTAAAACATGGTCTTGTTATCATTGCAATAGTAACATATTATATCCTTCATGATAAACATGGTCTTGTTATCATTGCAATAGTAACATATTATATCCTTCATGTTAAACATGGTCTTGTTATCATTGCAATAGTAACATATTATATCCTTCATGTTAAACATGGTCTTGTTATCATTGCAATAGTAACATATTATATCCTTCATGTAAAACATGGTCTTGTTATCATTGCAATAGTAACATATTATATCCTTCATGTTAAACATGGTCTTGTTATCATTGCAATAGTAACATATTACATCCTTCATGTTAAACATGGTCTTGTTATCATTGCAATAGTAACATATTATATCCTTCATGTTAAACATGGTCTTGTTATCATTGCAATAGTAACATATTATATCCTTCATGTTAAACATGGGCACTGTTCATAATGGTAAATAAGTATCTTACAAGGTTTTCCCAAAATTCTGACACAAATTTACATAGAACAAGTGGGACAGATTCTCACCTTTTTCACAGAAAACACAGATATCATCAACAGCCACACATGTGGACTTCATAGAATTACATGGATATATCTGATGTAACATGTTAAAGTGCCCTTCGTTAACCTTGTTTGTTATACAGTATTTGTGAGGCCTTAACCAGGCATGTTTCCAGACAAGGTCAGGAATAAGAAGCAGGTTCCACAAACACTTTCCTCTCGGTGGAAGTTGGTTTTGTGAACGGAGAATTTGTCTTATATATTTATTACAACAAGATCTCTCAAGTAAACCCACACCTTCCAATCTGAGTTCTGGATCAACTTTGTGATCATTACCAAAGATAAGATGGGTTTTCATTAGTGTAGTTAGACCCCTGGGAACGGCTCTGACTTCTGGATCAACTTTGTGATCCTTAACAAAGATAAGATGGGTTTTCATTAGTGTAGTTAGACCCCTGGGAACGGCTCTGACTTCTGGATAAACTTTGTGATCCTTAACAAAGATAAGATGAGTTTTCATTAGTGTAGTTAGACCCCTGGGAACGGCTCTGACTTCTGGATAAACTTTGTGATCCTTAACAAAGATAAGATGGGTTTTCATTAGTGTAGTTAGACCCCTGGGAACGGCTCTGAGTTCTGGATAAACTTTGTGATCATTACCAAAGATAAGATGGGTTTTCATTAGTGTAGTTAGACCCCTGGGAACGGCTCTGACTTCTGGATAAACTTTGTGATCCTTAACAAAGATAAGATGGGTTTTCATTAGTGTAGTTAGACCCCTGGGAACGGCTCTGACCACAGAAATAAACTCTCTGAAAGGTATTGGAAACCCTTTCAATGTTATAAATTGTTCATATGTGAGAATATTACCTCTGTTGTCAAAAACATCAAGAACAAAGTCATTATTCCTCTCATGCCAGCTGGGGTAGAACAATGACTGATTCCTTACAGTCATGTCTGAATTATTCCACAAAAGAGCTTTATGTGGGGAAAAAATGTGCAGGAAACATATTTTCCAGGCCATTAAAGCTGGTTGGTGAAACCTAGCTGTCACGCCCTGGTCTAAGTATTTTGTGTTTTTCTTCATGTATGGGGTCAGGCCAGGGTGTGGCATGGGGTTTTTGTATTGTGGTGTGTTTTGTCTTGGGGTTTTGGTGTGTATGTATTGGGATTGTAGCTAGTGGGGTTATCTAGCAAAGTCTATGGCTGTCTGGAGTGGTTCTCAATCAGAGGCAGGTGCTTATCGTTGTCTCTGATTGGGAACCATATTTAGGCAGCCATATTCTTTGAGTTTGTCGTGGGTGATTGTCCTTAGTGTCCTCTATGTTAGTTAGCACCAATATAGGCTGTTTCGGTTTTTGTTACTTGTTTCGTTACTTGTTTCGTTACTTGTTTCGTTACTTGTTTCGTTACTTGTTTCGTTACTTGTTTCGTTACTTGTTTCGTTACTTGTTTCGTTACTTGTTTCGTTACTTGTTTTGTTTTGTTTTGTTTCGTTTTGTTTAGTTTTGTTTTGTTTCGTTTTGTTTTGTTTCGTTTTGTTTTGTTTCGTTTTGTTTTGTTTCGTTTTGTTTTGTTTCGTTTCGTTACTTGTTTTGTTTTGTTTTGTAGTGTTTGTGTTTATTCGTGTTGTACGTTGTTCATTAAACATGGATCGCAATCTACACGCTGCAGTTTGGTCCGACTCTCCTTCACACCTAGAAAACCGTAACCCTAGCCAATTTAGCGGGTAATCTTTCAGGAATATAATTACATTTCAGTAAAAATTGAAGACCTCTCATCTTATGAAACACATTATTTGGAATGAAATACCATATTGAATCAGTATTGATCAAACATCTTTTCAACCAGTTGATCTTGAAAGTGTTATTTATGTCACAAAGTCCAACACTTCCAGACCTCCTTCATCTCTTTTATTAGAGGACTGACTCTTTTAGTTTGTGAGATTTATTTTTCCAGATGAAGTCAAGAAAGGTCTTGTTGATCTCTTTACAAGTAGCAGGATTTACACATAAAGATAATGAGGGGTACACAAAACCAGACAGTCCCTCTGCCTTGGACAGAAGTACTCTCCCAAGTATAGAAACATCTCTTTGGAGACAATTATTACATATATTTTTGGTAACTACACACATGCTTAATTTTAGGAGAGAAATTCATGTGTTGTCTGACTAAGTGGTTTTTTGACAGATGTATTCCTAAATATTTAACACAGACCTTTACAGGAATATTTTCTATTTCTTTATCATCAGAGTCAAATTAACATAAGATTTCTGTAATATATAAACACTGCTAATCCAACAATAGTGCTAGGTGTCTGTACTATATAAACACTGCTAATCCAACAATAGTGCTAGGTGTCTGTACTATATAAACACTGCTAATCCAACAATAGTGTAGGTGTCTCTACTATATAAACACTGCTAATCCAACAATAGTGCTAGGTGTCTGTACTATATAAACACTGCTAATACAACAATAGTGCTAGGTGTCTGTACTATATAAACACTGCTAATCCAACAATAGTGTAGGTGTCTGTACTATATAAACACTGCTAATCCAACAATAGTGCTAGGTGTCTGTACTATATAAACACTGCTAATCCAACAATAGTGTAGGTGTCTGTACTATATAAACACTGCTAATCCAACAATAGTGCTAGGTGTCTGTACTATATAAACACTGCTAATCCAACAATAGTGCTAGGTGTCTGTACTATATAAACACTGCTAATCCAACAATAGTGCTAGGTGTCTGTACTATATAAACTACAGTCCACCTGCTAATCACCGAACAGTGTTAGGTGTCTGTACTATATAAACACTGCTAATCCAACAATAGTGTAGGTGTCTGTACTATATAAACACTGCTAATCCAACAATAGTGCTAGGTGTCTGTACTATATAAACACTGCTAATCCAACAATAGTGCTAGGTGTCTGTACTATATAAACTACAGTCCACCTGCTAATCACCGAACAGTGTTAGGTGTCTGTACTATATAAACACTGCTAATCCAACAATAGTGTAGGTGTCTGTACTATATAAACACTGCTAATCCAACAATAGTGCTAGGTGTCTGTACTATATAAACACTGCTAATCCAACAATAGTGCTAGGTGTCTGTACTATATAAACACTGCTAATCCAACAATAGTGCCAGGTGTCTGTACTATATAAACTACAGTCCACCTGCAAATCAACCAACAGTGTTAGGTGTCTGTACTATATAAACTACAGTCCACCTGCTAATCACCCAACAGTGTTAGGTGTCTGTACTATATAAATTACAGTCCACCTGCTAATCAACCAACAGTGTTAGGTGTCTGTATATATATATATATTCAATACAATACCTACTAATGTCCTACTGAACAGTACAGCTTGGGTTGGTCTACTATTATCCTACTGACCAGTACAGCTTGGGTTGGTCTACTATTATCCTACTGAACAGTACAGCTTGGGTTGGTCTACTATTATCCTACTGAACAGTACAGCTTGGGTTGGTCTACTATTATCCTACTGAACAGTACAGCTTGGGTTGGTCTACTATTACCCTACTGAACAGTACAGCTTGGGTTGGTCTACTATTATCCTACTGAACAGTACAGCTTGGGTTGGTCTACTATTATCCTACTGAACAGTACAGCTTGGGTTGGTCTACTATTATCCTACTGAACAGTACAGCTTGGGTTGGTCTACTATTATCCTACTGAACAGTACAGCTTGGGTTGGTCTACTATTATCCTACTGAACAGTACAGCTTGGGTTGGTCTACTATTATCCTACTGAACAGTACAGCTTGGGTTGGTCTACTATTATACTACTGAACAGTACAGCTTGGGTTGGTCTACTATTATCCTACTGAACAGTACAGCTTGGGTTGGTCTACTATTATCCTACTGAACAGTACCACTTGGGTTGGTCTACTATTATCCTACTGAACAGTACCACTTGGGTTGGTCTACTATTATCCTACTGAACAGTACAGCTTGGGTTGGTCTACTATTATCCTACTGAACAGTACAGCTTGGGGTTGGTCTACTATTATCCTACTGAACAGTACAGCTTGGGTTGGTCTACTATTATCCTACTGAACAGTACAGCTTGGGTTGGTCTACTATTATCCTACTGAACAGTACAGCTTGGGTTGGTCTACTATTATACTACTGAACAGTACAGCTTGGGTTGGTCTACTATTATCCTACTGAACAGTACAGCTTGGGTTGGTCTACTATTATCCTACTGAACAGTACCACTTGGGTTGGTCTACTATTATCCTACTGAACAGTACCACTTGGGTTGGTCTACTATTATCCTACTGAACAGTACAGCTTGGGTTGGTCTACTATTATCCTACTGAACAGTACAGCTTGGGTTGGTCTACTATTATCCTACTGAACAGTACAGCATGGGTTGGTCTACTATTATCCTACTGAACAGTACAGCATGGGTTGGTCTACTATTATCCTACTGACCAGTACAGCTTGGGTTGGTCTACTATTATCCTACTGAACAGTACCACTTGGGTTGGTCTACTATTATCCACTGAACAGTACAGCTTGGGTTGGTCTACTATTATCCTACTGAACAGTACCACTTGGGTTGCCCTGTACAAAGTATTTAAAGAGTAAAAAGTAATTGAAGAGCAACAGTAAAATAACAATAGCAGGACTATATACAGGTCAGTACCTGGCTCAGCAGAGAAGACAGGCTATGTGCACACAGCCCACAAAATGAGGTGGAAACTGAGATGCACTTCCTAACCTCCTGTTAGGAAGTGTATGACCAGTTAATTCATACTGTTTGTTGTAGTCTGTCCAAGAGGGGAATCACACAGACTGATCTCAGTTAATTCATACTGTATGTTGTAGTCTGTCTAATAATTAAATCACACAGACTGATCTCAGTTAATTCATACGGTATGTTGTAGTCTGTCCAAGATGGGAATCACACAGACTGATCTCAGATAATTCATACTGTATGTTGTAGTCTGTCCAAGAGGGGAATCACACAGACTGATCTCAGTTAATTCATACTGTATGTTGTAGTCTGTCCAAGATGGGAATCACACAGACTGATCTCAGTTAATTCATACTGTATGTTGTAGTCTGTCCAAGAGGGGAATCACACAGACTGATCTCGGGTAATTCATACTGTATGTTGTAGTCTGTCTAATAATTAAATCACACAGACTGATCTCAGTTAATTCATACAGTATGTTGTAGTCTGTCCAAGATGGGAATCACACAGACTGATCTCAGATAATTCATACTGTATGTTGTAGTCTGTCCAAGAGGGGAATCACACAGACTGATCTCTTTTAATTCATACTGTATGTTGTAGTCTGTCTAATAATTAAATCACACAGACTGATCTCAGTTAATTCATACTGTATGTTGTAGTCTGTCCAAGAGGGGAATCACACAGACTGATCTCAGTTAATTCATACTGTATGTTGTAGTCTGTCTAATAATTAAATCACACAAGACTGACAGCCTGTAATTTTATTAAAAACATTCAGTTGATTACATGGCAGTTTAGAGAGCAACATCATGACAATAATCTACTTCATAATCAATAATCTATTTCATAACATTTATAATCAATAACATCATTATCTCTATACTACTAACAACATAACACTAATCTACATCATAATCAATATCATAACATTTATAATCAATAACATCATTATCTCTATACTACTAACAACATAACACTAATCTACATCATAATCAATATCATAACATTTATAATCAATAACATCATTATCTCTATACTACTAACAACATAACACTAATTTACATCATAATCAATATCATAACGTTTATAATCAATAACAACATGAGAGGTAAACAACAACAAACCCATTTATTAAAAAATATTTCAAAATACAAAGACTGAACAGATGATTATAATAATACCTGGACTAATAATGGAAACACTTCAAGATAAAGAATCTAAGAGACACTAAATAAGATAAAGAATCTAAGAGACACTAAATAAGATAAAGTATCTAAGAGACACTAAATAAGATAAAGAATCTAAGAGACACTAAATAAGATAAAGAATCTAAGAGACACTAAATAAGATAAAGAATCTAAGAGACACTAAATAACATCAATAAATGAAGACAAAAGCAAAAACCAAACATTCTGGAAAAGAAAACAAAAGAGATTTATTGAGCTCTTAAAATAATCAAACCCCATGTTACCCCAAAACCCCATGTTACCAAAACCCCATGTTACCCCAAAACCACATGTTACCCCAAAACCCCATGTTACCCCAAAACCACATGTTACCCAAAACCCCATGTTACCCAAACCCCATGTTACCAAAACCCCATGTTACCCAAACCCCATGTTACCAAAACCCCATGTTACCAAAATCCCATGTTACCAAAACCCCATGTTACCCCATGTTACCAAAACCCCATGTTACCCAAATCCCATGTTACCCCAAAACCACATGTTACTCCAAACCCCATGTTACCCAAAACCCCATGTTACCCGTTGTTACCTAAACCCATGTTACCCCATGTTACCAAAACCCCATGTTACTCAAACCCAATGTTACCCAGAACCCCATATTACCCAGAACCCCATGTTACCCAAAACCCAATGTTACCCAGAACCCCATGTTACCAAAAACCCCATGTTACCCAGAATCCCATGTTACTCAAACCCCAATGTTACCCTAAACCCAATGTTACCCTAAACCCCATGTTACCCAAAACCCTATGTTACCCAGAACCCCATGTTTCACCAAAACCCCATGTTACCCCAAAACCCCATGTTACCCCAAAACCCCACGTTACCCAGAACCCCATTATACCCTAAACCCAATGTTACCAAAACCCCATGATACCCAAAACCCCATGTTACCCAAACCCAATGTTACCCTAACCCCAATGTTACCCGAAACACCATGTTACCCAAAACCCCATGTTACCCAAAACCCCATGGTGGTTGCAATCACTCCTTTTAGATTTCTTCCAAGGTTCTAGAAAGATAAACTTATTCTGAACTTGTTATTAAAATTAGAACCACTTCAGGTTTGTCACCACATTTTAAACATCAGTCCACTGTTGACCATCGATTTAAAACACAAAACTGACCTAAGATCAGCATGTAGGGTCAGCTTCATTCTACTCCTACTCCGTCCCCTGGGCTGCTCTCTCCTCTCCCGGTCCAGCTTCAGCTCTGGAGCTCAGAGAGACCATCTCCATGGCATTGACATAAAGATCCATGCTGCTCACCCTGTTCACTCTCTTCTGCCTCCTGGTGGGCTAGGGAGACACAGCACCAACAGTCAGACATTTACTCTCTAGTATCTCCATTCTCTCTCTCCCCCTCACCCTCTCCCTCTAGTTTAAATGACTTGTAACATCTGAGTAAATGTCTTTACCTTGTAGTACAGGTAGGAGGTGGTGATGGCTGTCAGTAGGATCAGCAGCACTACAACGTGTCTGATGATGAAGGCTGGCAGAGGAGAGGCTGGAAACAGAAACACCTTTGATGAGGGGACTGATCATCATCACATAGATCTGTGGGAAATCTGTCAATGACAAAGTTATAAGTCTGGTTCATGTTCAGTTACCTGTGATGGTGAGGGAGAGGAGCTCACTCTCAGAGGAGAAGTTATGAGAGAAAAAATAATTGTCATAAACACAGCTGTAGTTCCCTTGGTGGGAGTCATCTGCAGCAGGGAAGAGGAAGGCAGCAGAGTGATTGACAGCTAGCTGGGTTCTGTTGGAGCCGGTGAACGTGAGGAGGAAGGAGCCTCCTGGGTACTGTGGCTGAGTGGAGCAGGTGATGGTGAAGTTGTAGCCCCTGAACATCTCGGGCCCCTGGTGGCCCCTGAAGACCCCACCCATTGAGTCAGTCAGGAAGATATCAGGCTGGACCAGGAGATCTGTAACAATAAAAGAGAACAAGAAAAACCTCTTCAACTAGTTTCCTATAGATATGACAATAACATCAGCATGTAACAGTGCCAGCCACCCTCCCTCACAGGGCAACATGAGTAGTGGGCCTACAGTCACTGAGACAACATATGTTGATATCAGGCTGAAGCAGGACATCTGGAACAAGAGGAGAGAAAAAGAAAACGTAGCTCCTCAACTACTTTCCTCATTTAGATGTGACAATAACATGACATGTGACAGTGGTAGTGAGTAGAGACGTTCACTGAGGTAACACTCAAACACAAAAGCATTCTGGGATATTTAAGTTGTATTTGATTCCTACTTGACTGGGTGATCTATTTAGTAAAGCAGACTGACAAGTTAAACAGTCATCATGAGAGGTGCAGAGGAAGTTGTATGAATGAAGGAAATCAGTTGAATGTAATTCTAATATGTTGTTATTACCTGAGCAGATCACTGTGAATCCAGGAAGGAGATCATAACTTCTCCAACACTCCCTCAGTGAAGACTCAGACCCAGAACATCTAACTCCAACCCCTAAAGTGGTGTTTCCAGGTAGTACTGAAACAGTGGAGCCACAACCCAACTGTCTACACACTACTGCAGCTTCATCCTCTTTGTTCCAGTAAGCTCCCACAGTCCTCCACTCTCCCTGGTCGTACCGCTCCACTCCACCAGCACAGCGACTGCCTCCTCCCACCAGCCTCACATCATCAGGCTCTGAGAAAAGAAAAGAGAGAGACAGTAATCTTACTATTTTCTCACTAAAACACACCTATATTGTCTCTCATATTCTTCACTCCAGGTGAGAAACAATGTTGACTGAGTGACAAACTGTTTCTTACCTGAGCAGGTGAGTCCAACAGCATTACCAGGTAGGCAGGTGTTGTTCTCTCTGTCTGAGGTGTCACAGTCCAGGAGAAGGGACTCTTTGCCTTTACACTGGAACTCTTTATCCCAGGTCTGACCCTCACCTTCTCCATAGAGCCCCCCCTGTAGAGCTGCAGGAGCCCCACAGCCAACATCCCTACAGACTACCTCTGCATCCTGCCGGTCAAAGTCAGCTTCACACACTGAGGCCCAGGACTGATTGGACTTCACCTCCACTCTCCCAGAGCAGAAACCAGCTCCACCCACAAGCCGCACAGACTCTGGAGAAAAAGAGTTGGTTGAACATTCAATCAGTTTTGTTGATGACACTGTCAAGGACTAAACACAAATATGTTGGATAAAAGATTGTAGTTTGCTATGTTTGATACTGTAAGAGGTAGAAATGGGTTCTTAGTCACTCAGGATCGGGTTGGGAATAATGCAGGCAGGAGACAGGAATAAGTTCACTTCACTTTATAGAAAATAAACAGCTGGACATCCATCAGGCAGCTTCACTTCAGTACCATCTGATCTACAAGGTCTGATACTGTATGTCAGGGTCAGGATGGGCCAAGAGGAGAAAAGGTTACTGGTTATGATGACATCACTGGTGAGAACTAAGTGATAAAATATATTTGATCTTTCCCATCTCTCCCTCTTCCTCTCCTCCTCCCTCATTCTCTCTTTGTGACAGTGGTAGTGAGTAGAGACGTTCACTGAGGTGACACTCAAATACAAAGCATTCTGGGATATTTAAGTTGTATTTGATTCCTACTTGACTGAGTGATCTATTTAGTAAAGCAGACTGACAAGTTAAACAGTCATCATGAGAGGTGCAGAGGAAGTTGTATGAATGAAGGAAATCAGTTGAATATAATTATAATATGTTGATATTTCCTGAGCAGATCACTGTGAGTCCAGGAAGGAGATATAATACATGGACAAAAGTATGTGGAACTCAGCAGTGAGTTTTACAACAGAGGATTATTTTTACGCTCTACGTGGTTCAACACTCGGCGGTCCGTTCTGTGAGCTTGTGTTGTCTACCACTTCACGGCTGAGCCGTTGTTGCTCCTAGACTTGCCACATTGAAATTCACTGACATCTTCAGTAAGGACATTTTACTGCTGATATTTGTCTATGGAGATTGCATGGCCATGTGCCTAATTTGATTCACCTGTCAGGTGTGGCTGAAATAGCTAAACCAACTAATGTCCACATACTATTGACCATATAGTGTATCTTGTTATTACCTGAGCAGATCACTGTGAGTCCAGGAAGGAGATCATAACTTCTGGAACACTCCCTCAGTGAAGACTCAGACCCAGAACAGGAAACTCCAAACCCTCTAGTGGTGTCTCCAGGTAGTACTGAAACAGTGGAGCCACAACCCAGCTGTCTACACACTACTGCAGCTATATCCCTCTGGTCCCAGTCATCAGCTCCCACAGTCCTCCACTCTCCCTGGTCGTACCACTCCACTCCACCAGCACAGCGACTGTCTCCTCCCACCAGCCTCACATCATCAGGCTCTGAGAAAAGAAAAGAGAGAGACAGTAATCTTACTATTTTCTCACTAAAACACACCTATATTGTCTCTCATATTCTTCACTCCAGGTGAGAAACAATGTTGATTGAGTGACAAACTGTTTCTTACCTGAGCAGGTGAGTCCAACAGCATTACCAGGTAGGCAGGTGTTGTTCTCTCTGTCTGAGGTGTCACAGTCCAGGAGAAGGGACTCTTTGCCTTTACACTGGAACTCTTTATCCCAGGTCTGACCCTCTCCTTCTCCATAGAGCCCCCCCTGTAGAGCTGCAGGAGCCCCACAGCCAACATCCCTACAGACTACCTCTGCATCCTGCCGGTCAAAGTCAGCTTCACACACTGAGGCCCAGGACTGATTGTACTTCACCTCCACTCTCCCAGAGCAGAGACCAGCTCCATCCACAAGCCGCACAGACTCTGGAGAAAAAGAGTTGGTTGAACATTCAATCAGTTTTGTTGATGACACTGTCAAGGACTAAACACAAATATGTTGGATAAAAGATAGTAGTTTGCTATGTTTGATACTGTAAGAGGTAGAAATGGGTTCTTAGTCACTCAGGATCAGGTTGGGAATAATGCAGGCAGGAGACAGGAATAAGTTCACTTCACTTTATAGAAAATAAACAGCTGGACGTCCATCAGGCAGCTTCACTTCAGTACCATCTGAACTACAATGATCTGCCCATGAACATCTCCCATAAACCAATATGACAAACACAAATATAATGTTTAAATACATCTGACATCTCTCCCTCTATTTAAATGAAATAAAAACACATAAAACATGATACATGGTAATATTGTATAATGTATAAATACATCTCTCAATATGACCAGTCTCTTACCTGAACAGGTCACATGATGATAATATTCACCATCACAGAAACCAGGTCCTCCTCTGATGTCACACTGTCTAATAGAAGACTTATCTCCACTACAACTATATAGTGTGACTCCTCTTCTTCCATCTTCAATCAGAGGTCCTCTAGATACAGATACAGGATTCCCACAGTCCATCTCTCTACACACAACCTTAATCTCTCTCATCATTCTCCACAACCCACTAAAACATAGACCTGTCCACTCTCCTCCATAGAAGACTTCCACTGTCCCAGAACAGGAAGTGGTCCCATTCACCAGTCTGACTGAGTCTTCAGCTGTAAACAGCAGAGAGGAAAACACAGTGGTGAGGACAGATGATGACAGTGATTCTGTTATTCTAACAGCAGTGATGCTTTGTGGTTGACAAGTATAAGTAGTTCCATAAAACACTACTTGTTATTGGGGTTTAGAATGGTTTGTATGGACACATGACTTTCTCCATGTGGGATAATAAAGTTTACTAATATTGAACTGCTATAATCACTGTAGATTTATACTCTACCTACCTGGTGGACTGACGCTTTGAGCCTGGAGATCTGAGGAGAAAGAGAGAGACAGAGGAGAGAGAGAGAAAGAGACAGAGAGACAGAGAGAAACAAAGGAGAAAGGGAGGAGTCAGAGGAAGAGAGAGACAGAGGTTAAATGAACATCAACATGACCTTTCATGATGTGATGGGGAAGACAGGCTTATCGTTGGTATGGTGCAACAACACCCATGTGTACATACACTATATATACAAAAGTATGTGGACACCCCTTCAAATTAGTGGATTCTATTTCAGCCACACCCCTTCCTGACAGATGTATAAAATCAAACACTCAACCATGCAATCTCCATAGACAAACATTGGCAGTAGAATGGCCTTAATGATGAGCTCTGTGACTTTCCCATCCCTTCTCCCCCTCTTCTCCTCTTCTCCCCCTCTCTTCTCCTCTTGTCCCCTCTCCTCTTCTCCCCCTCTCCTCTCCTCTCCTCTTCTCCCCCTCTCCTCTTCCCCTCCTCTCCTCTCCTCTCCTCTTCTCCCCCTCTCCTCTCATCTTCTCCCCCCTCTCCTCTCCTCTCCTCTTCTCCCCCTCTCCTCTCCTCTCCTCCCCCTCTCCTCTCCTCTTCTCCTCCTCTTCCCCTCTCCTCTCCTCTTCTCTTCTCCCACTCTCCTCTTCTACCCCTCTCCTCTTCTCCCCCCTCTCCTCTCCCCTTCTCTTCTCCCCCCTCTCCTCTTCTCCCCCTCTCCTCTCCTATCCCCCCGCTCTCCTCTCCTCTTCTCCCCCCTCTTCTCTCCTCTTCTCTTCTCCCCGTCTCCTCTTCTCCCCCTCTCCTCTCCTCTCCTGTCCTCTCCTCCCCGCTCTCCTCTCTTCTCCTCTTCTCTTCTTCCCCTCTACTCTCCTCTCCTCCCCCCTCTCCTCTCCTCTCCTCTCCTCTCCTCTCCTCTCCTCCTCTCCTCTCCTCTCCTCTCCTCTCCTCTCCTCTCCTCTCCTCTCCTCTCCTCTCCTCTCCTCTTCTCCTCCTCTCCTCTCCTCTCCTCTTCTCCCCCTCTCCTCTCATCTTCTCCCCCCTCTCCTCTCCTCTCCTCTTCTCCCCCTCTCCTCTCCTCTCCTCCCCCTCTCCTCTCCTCTTCTCCTCCTCTTCCCCTCTCCTCTCCTCTTCTCTTCTCCCAATCTCCTCTCCTCTTCTACCCCTCTCCTCTTCTCCCCCCTCTCCTCTCCTCTTCTCTTCTCCTCCCTCTCCTCTTCTCCCCCTCTCCTCTCCTCTCCCCCCGCTCTCCTCTCCTCTTCTCCCCCTCTTCTCTCCTCTTCTCTTCTCCCCCTCTCCTCTTCTCCCCCTCTCCTCTCCTCTCCTGTCCTCTCCTCCCCGCTCTCCTCTCTTCTCCTCTTCTCTTCTTCCCCTCTACTCTCCTCTCCTCCCTCCTCTCCTCTCCTCTCCTCTCCTCTCCTCTCCTCTCCTCTCCTCTCCTCTCCTCTCCTCTCCTCTCCTCACCACTCTCCTCTTCTCCCCCTCTCCTCTCCTTTCCTCTCCTTTCCTCTCCTCCCCGCTCTCCTCTCCTCTCCTCTCCTCTCCTCTTCTCTTCTCCCCCTCTCCTCTCCCTCTCCTCTCCTCTCCTCTCCTCCCCCCTCTCCTCTCCTCTTCTCCCCCTCTCCTATTCTCCTCTTCTCTCCCTCTCTTCTCCTCTTCTCTCCGTTTACTCTTCTTCCACTCCCATCCCCCCCTCTCCTCTCCTCCCCCTCTCCTCTCCTCTCCTCTCCTCTCCTCTCCTCTCCTCTCCTCTCCTCTCCTCTCCTCTCCTCTCCTCTCCTCTCCTCTCCTCTTCTCTCCCTCTCCTCTCCTCTTCTCCCCCTCTCCTCTCCTCTTCTCCTCCTCTTCTCTACCTCTCCTCTCCCCCCTCTTTCTCTTCTTCCCACTCCCCTTCTTCCTTTCTCCTCTCCTATTCTCCCCCTCTGCTTTTCTCCCCCTCTCCTTTTCTCCTGTCTCCTCACCTGCCTCTCTCTTCTCCCCCTCTCCTTTTCTCCCCCTCTCTTCTCCCTTTATCCGCTCCTCTTCTCCCCCTCCCCTCAATTCTCCTCTTCTCCCCCTTTCCTCTCCTCCCCCTCTCTTCTCCCTTTATCCTCTCCTCTTCCCCCCCTCCCCTCAATTCTCCTCTTCTCCCCCTTTCCTCTCATCCCCTCTCCTCTCCTCTTCCTTTCCCCTCTCCTGCCCTTTCCTCTCATTTCCTCCCCTCTCCTCCCCATCTCCTTTTCCTCTCCTCTTCTCCCATTCTCTCTTCTCCCCACTCTCCTCCCCCTCTCCTCTCTTCCCCCTTCCTTCTCCTCGTCTCCCCCCCTCTACTAGTCTCCCCCTCTCCTCTTCTTCCCCTCCCCCTCTCCTCTCCTCTTCTCCTCCTCTTCTCTCCCTCTCCTCTCCCCCCTCTTTCTCTTCTTCCCACTCCCCTTCTTCCTTTCTCCTCTCCTATTCTCCCCCTCTGCTTTTCTCCCCCTCTCCTTTTCTCCTGTCTCCTCTCCTGCCTCTCTCTTCTCCCCCTCTCCTTTTCTCCCCCTCTCTTCTCCCTTTATCCTCTCCTCTTCTCCCCCTCCCCTCAATTCTCCTCTTCTCCCCCTTTCCTCTCCTCCCCTCTCCTCTCCTCTTCCTTTCCCCTCTCCTGCCCTTTCCTCTCATTTCCTCTCCTCTCCTCCCCCTCTCCTCTCCTCTTCTCCCCCTCTCCTCTCCTCTTCTCCCCCCTCTCCTCTCCTCTTCTCTTCTCCCCCCTCTCCTCTTCTCCCCCTCTCCTCTCCTCTCCTCTCCCCCCGCTCTCCTCTCCTCTTCTCCCCCCTCTTCTCTCCTCTCCTCTTCTCCCCCTCTCCTCTTCTCCCCCTCTCCTCTCCTGTCCTCTCCTCCCCGCTCTCCTCTCTTCTCCTCTTCTCTTCTTCCCCTCTCCTCTCCTCTCCTCTCCTCTCCTCTCCTCTCCTCTCCTCTCCTCTCCTCTCCTCTCCTCTCCTCTCCTCTCCTCTCCTCTCCTCTCCTCTCCTCTCCTCTCCTCTCCTCTCCTCTCCTCTCCTCTCCTCTCCTCTTCTCCCCGCTCTCCTCTCCTCTCCTCTTCTCTTCTCCCCCTCTCCTCTCCTCTTCTCTCCCTCTCCTCTCCTCTCCTCCCCCCTCTCCTCTCCTCTTCTCCACCTCTCCTATTCTCCTCTTCTCTCCCTCTCTTCTCCTCTTCTCTCCCTCTCCTCTTCTTCCCCTCCCCTTCCCCCTCTCCTCTTCTCCCCTCCTCTCCTTGTCTCCTCTTCTCCTCTCCCCCTTTACTCTTCTACCCTCTCCCCTCTCCTATTCTCCTCTCCCCTCTCCTCTCCCCTCTCCACTTCTCCCCTCTCTTCTCCTCCCCCTCTCCTCTCTTTTTCCCAGTCTCTCTTCTCCTCTTCTGCCTCTCTCTTCTCCTCTTCTGCCTCTCTTCTCCTCTTCTCCCCTCTCTTCTCCTCTTCCCCCCACTCCCCTCTTCTCCCCTCTCTTCTCCTCCCCCTCTCCTATATTCTCATCTCTTCCCACCTCTCCTCTCCTCTCCTCTCCTCTCCTCTCCTCTCCTCTCCTCTCCTCTCCTCTCCTCTCCTCTCCTCTCCTCTCCTCTCCTCTCCTCTCCTCTCCTCTCCTCTCCTCTCCTCTCCTCTCCTCTCCTCTCCTCTCCTCTCCTCTCCCCTCTCAAATCTCTTCTCCCCCTCTCTTCTCCTCTTTTCCCCCTCTCTTCTCTTCTCCTCTCCTCCCCCTCTCCTCTTCTCCCCCTCTCCTCCCCTATTCAAGATAACACACAACACAGCAGCACCACGTTTGGTTTTCATCAACCTCAGACTTAAATATCAGTGTTCTAAGAACCTCCACCAGGGGAACTGTAGACTCCTCAAACGGTCCACCACCTTCTCCCAAACTGCCTTCTCACACAAACCAATAAAGACATGGAATGGTCTCACCTCAACATGGATCTAGTCCAATCAGACGTGTCTCACCTCAACATGAATCTAGTCCAATCAGACGTGTCTCACCTCAACATGGATCTAGTCCAATCAGACGTGTCTCACCTCAACATGGATCTAGTCCAACCAGACGTGTCTCACCTCAACATGGATCTAGTCCAATCAGACGTGTCTCACCTCAACATGGATCTAGTCCAATCAGACGTGTCTCACCTTAACATGGATCTAGTCCAATCAGACATGTCTCACCTCAACATGGATCTAGTCCAATCAGACGTGTCTCACCTTAACATGGATCTAGTCCAATCAGACGTGTCTCAACTCAACATGGATCTAGTCCAATCAGACGTGTCTCACCTCAACATGGATCTAGTCCTTTCAATGACTCAGACAGGAGAGGTATGTGGCTCTACAGGGTCTACAGTCTACAGGGTCTACAGTCTACAGGGTCTACAGGGTCTACAGTCTACAGGGTCTACAGTCTACAGGGTCTACAGTCTACAGGGTCTACAGGGTCTACAGTCTACAGGGTCTACAGTCTACAGGGTCTACAGGGTCTACAGTCTACAGGGTCTACAGTCTACAGGGTCTACAGGGTCTACAGTCTACAGGGTCTACAGGGTCTACAGTCTACAGGGTCTACAGCCTACAGAGTCTACAGTCTACAGGGTCTACAGGGTCTACAGTCTACAGGGTCTACAGTCTACAGGGTCTACAGGGTCTACAGTCTACAGGGTCTACAGGGTCTACAGTCTACAGGGTCTACAGTCTACAGGGTCTACAGGGTCTACAGGGTCTACAGTCTACAGGGTCTACAGTCTACAGGGTCTACAGGGTCTACAGTCTACAGGGTCTACAGGGTCTACAGTCTACAGGGTCTACAGTCTACAGGGTCTACAGTCTACAGGGTCTACAGGGTCTACAGGGTCTACAGTCTACAGGGTCTACAGTCTACAGGGTCTACAGTCTACAGGGTCTACAGTCTACAGGGTCTACAGGGTCTACAGTCTACAGGGTCTACAGGGTCTACAGTCTACAGGGTCTACAGTCTACAGGGTCTACAGGGTCTACAGGGTCTACAGCAGGGGTGTCAAACTCAAATACCCAGTGGGCCAAAATGTAAAACCTGAACAAAGTCACGGGCCAACATTGAACAAATTAACCTTTTAATATGGACCCAAACAAGTTTTGCTTTAACATTGAATATGGAACAAGCATCGCTTGAAACTGTTGTATTCGGCGCATGTGACCAATAACATTTGATTTGATTTGACTCTGAACTTACATCGTTATAGACTGCATTTTTTTATTGCTATTTTGCTATTTGCCTCATGACTCCTGCAGACTTTGTTGACTACAAACGTTATTTACCAACTATGTTTGTTCCCACACTTGGGACTCTGACTCTCTATTGGTTACATGGACTTTTGGCCTCCCATCCTTATGTTATGTACTAGACTGATGAGGGTCAGGGAGAGTTGAGTTATATACTAGACTGGTGGGGGTCGGGGAGAGAGTTGAGTTATGTACTAGACTGGTGGGGGTCAGGGAGAGAGTTGAGTTATGTACTAGACTGGTGGGGGTCAGGAAGAGAGTTGAGTTATGTACTAGACTGGTGGGGGTCAGGGAGAGAGTTGAGTTATGTACTAGACTGGTGGGTGTCGGGGAGAGAGTTGAGTTATGTACTAGACTGGTGGGGGTCAGGGAGAGAGTTGAGTTATGTACTAGACTGGTGGGGGTCAGGGAGAGAGTTGAGTTATGTACTAGACTGGTGGGGGTCAGGGAGAGAGTTGGGTTATGTACTAGACTGGTGGGGGTCATGGAGAGAGTTGAGTTATGTACTAGACTGGTGGGGGTCAGGGAGAGAGTTGAGTTATGTACTAGACTGGTGGGGGTCAGGGAGAGAGATGAGTTATGTACTAGACTGGTGGGGGTCAGGGAGAGAGTTGAGTTATGAACTAGACTGGTGGGGGTCAGGGAGAGAGTTGAGTTATGTACTAGACTGGTGGGGGTCAGGGAGAGAGTTGAGTTATGTACTAGACTGGTGGGGGTCAGGGAGAGAGTTGAGTTATGTACTAGACTGGTGGGGTTCAGGGAGAGAGTTGAGTTATGAACTAGACTGGTGGGGGTCAGGGAGAGAGTTGAGTTATATACTAGACTGGTGGGGGTCAGGGAGAGAGCTGAGTTATGTACTAGACTGGTGGGGACTGGAGAGAGTTGAGTTATGTACTAGACTGGTGGGGGTCACCGAGAGAGTTGAGTTATGTACTAGACTGGTGTGGGTCAGGGAGAGAGTTGAGTTATGTACTAGACTGGTGGGGTTCGGGGAGAGAGTTGAGTTATGTACTAGACTGGTGGGGGTCAGGGAGAGAGTTGAGTTATGTACTAGACTGGTGGGGGTCAGGGAGAGAGTTGAGTTATGTACTAGACTGGTGGGGTTCAGGGAGAGAGTTGAGTTATGTACTAGACTGGTGGGGGTCAGGGAGAGAGTTGAGTTATGTACTAGACTGGTGGGGGTCAGGGAGAGAGTTGAGTTATGTACTAGACTGGTGGGGGTCAGGGAGAGAGCTGAGTTATGTACTAGACAGGTGGGGGTCAGGGAGAGAGTTGAGTTATGTACTAGACTGGTGGGGGTCAGGGAGAGAGATGAGTTATGTACTAGACTGGTGGGGGTCAGGGAGAGAGTTGAGTTATGTATTAGACTGGTGGGGGTCAGGGGGAGAGTTGAGTTATGTACTAGACTGGTGGGGGTCAGGGAGAGAGTTGAGTTATGTACTAGACTGGTGGGGGTCAGGGAGAGAGTTGAGTTATGTACTAGACTGGTGGGGGTCAGGGAGAGAGTTGAGTTATGTACTAGACTGGTGGGGGTCAGGGAGAGAGTTGAGTTATGTACTAGACTGGTGGGGGTCAGGGAGAGAGTTGAGTTATGTATTAGACTGGTGGGGGTCAGGGAGAGAGCTGAGTTATGTACTAGACTGGTGGGGGTCAGGGAGAGAGTTGAGTTATGTATTAGACTGGTGGGGGTCAGGGAGAGAGTTGAGTTATGTACTAGACTGGTGGGGGTCAGGGAGAGAGTTGAGATATATACTAGACTGGTGGGGGTCAGGGAGAGAGATGAGTTATATACTAGACTGGTGGGGGTCAGGGAGAGTGATGAGTTATGTACTAGACTGGTGGGGGTCAGGGAGAGAGATGAGTTATGTACTAGACTGGTGGGAGTCAGGGAGAGAGTTGAGTTATATACTAGACTGGTGGGGGTCAGGGAGAGAGTTGAGTTATATACTAGACTGGTGGGGGTTGGGGAGAGAGTTGAGTTATGTACTAGACTGATGAAGGTCAGGGAGAGTTGAGTTATGTACTAGACTGGTGGGGGTCAGGGAGAGAGTTGAGTTATATACTAGACTGGTGGGGGTCAGGGAGAGAGTTGAGTTATATACTAGACTGGTGGGGGTCAGGGAGAGAGCTGAGTTATGTACTAGACTGGTGGGGACTGGAGAGAGTTGAGTTATGTACTAGACTGGTGGGGGTCACCGAGAGAGTTGAGTTATGTACTAGACTGGTGTGGGTCAGGGAGAGAGTTGAGTTATGTACTAGACTGGTGGGGTTCGGGGAGAGAGTTGAGTTATGTACTAGACTGGTGGGGGTCAGGGAGAGAGTTGAGTTATGTACTAGACTGGTGGGGGTCAGGGAGAGAGTTGAGTTATGTACTAGACTGGTGGGGGTCAGGGAGAGAGTTGAGTTATGTACTAGACTGGTGGGGGTCAGGGAGAGAGTTGAGTTATGTACTAGACTGGTGGGGGTCAGGGAGAGAGTTGAGTTATGAACTAGACTGGTGGGGGTCAGGGAGAGAGTTGAGTTATGTACTAGACTGGTGGGGGTCAGGGAGAGAGTTGAGTTATGTACTAGACTGGTGGGGGTCAGGGAGAGAGTTGAGTTATGTACTAGACTGGTGGGGTTCAGGGAGAGAGTTGAGTTATGTACTAGACTGGTGGGGGTCAGGGAGAGAGCTGAGTTATGTACTAGACAGGTGGGGGTCAGGGAGAGAGTTGAGTTATGTACTAGACTGGTGTTGGTCAGGCAGAGAGCTGAGTTATGTACTAGACTGGTGGGGTCAGGGAGAGAGTTGAGTTATGTATTAGACTGGTGGGGGTCAGGGGGAGAGTTGAGTTATGTACTAGACTGGTGGGGGTCAGGGAGAGAGTTGAGTTATGTACTAGACTGGTGGGGGTCAGGGAGAGAGTTGAGATATATACTAGACTGGTGGGGGTCAGGGAGAGAGATGAGTTATATACTAGACTGGTGGGGGTCAGGGAGAGTGATGAGTTATGTACTAGACTGGTGGGGGTCAGGGAGAGAGATGAGTTATGTACTAGACTGGTGGGAGTCGGGGAGAGAGTTGAGTTATATACTAGACTGGTGGGGGTCAGGGAGAGAGTTGAGTTATATACTAGACTGGTGGGGGTTGGGGAGAGAGTTGAGTTATGTACTAGACTGATGAAGGTCAGGGAGAGAGTTGAGTTATGTACTAGACTGGTGGGGGTCAGGGAGAGAGTTGAGTTATATACTAGACTGGTGGGGGTCAGGGAGAGAGTTGAGTTATATACTAGACTGGTGGGGGTCAGGGAGAGAGCTGAGTTATGTACTAGACTGGTGGGGACTGGAGAGAGTTGAGTTATGTACTAGACTGGTGGGGGTCACCGAGAGAGTTGAGTTATGTACTAGACTGGTGTGGGTCAGGGAGAGAGTTGAGTTATGTACTAGACTGGTGGGGTTCGGGGAGAGAGTTGAGTTATGTACTAGACTGGTGGGGGTTGGGGAGAGAGTTGAGTTATGTACCAGACTGGTGGGGGTTGGGGAGAGAGTTGAGTTATGTACTAGGCTGGTGGGGTTCGGGGAGAGAGGACTGAAGAGTGGAATATACTTCTAGGATACATGACTATAATCTCATTAGTTCTTTACTTCAATGATGTGAGATAAACTTCTCAGCAACTTATCTTTGATCAGTGGTTGAACCAAGCTACCAACAGCAAACTCATCTGTTCTGAAAACCCCCAGAGGAAACTGCTCACAGGGCAGCAACGTTTCATAGTGTCTGCTATAATATCACCTCTAACTTTCTACTGCTTCAGTTCACCTCTTATAAGGGTTTACTGGACAACTTGAATAAGGTCTGGATGTCGTATATTGAAAACAGTACAACAAAAGGAGTCTGTATTGAAAAGATGCCCACTTCCTGTTTTCAATAGCTGCTGGGTTGTTCAGTCCTGCCCTGGGGGTCTGCTGTCCTGTGGGTTGTCACTCTGGCCTTGACCTAACACACCTGAAACCAATAATGAATGTTTCACTAAGATCCTAAAGCTGAGTGGGATGTGTTGGGTTGGGGTGGTGGAGGACGGGCCGACCCAGCTACACCTTACAGTATGTACAAAGGTATGTGGACACCCCTTCAAATTAGTGGATTTGGCTATTTCAGGCACACCCCTTCCTGACCTGTGAAAAAAAATTGAGCACACCGCCATGCAATCTCCATAGACAAACAATGGCAGTACAAAGGCCTTACTGAAGAACTCAGTGACAATCAACACGTCACCATCATAGTAAGCTACCTTTCCAACAAGTCTGTTGGTCTAATTTCTACCCTACTTTAGCTGCCCAGGTCAACTGTAAGTGCTGTTATTGTGACGTGGAAACGTCTAGGAGCAGCAGTGGCTTAGCCTCGAAGTGGTAGCTCACACAAGCTCACAGAACGGGACCGTGAGTGCTGAAGTTTGTCGTGTGTAAAAATCATCTGTCCTCGGTTGCAACACTCACTTCCGAATTCCAAACTTCCTCTGGAAGAAACTTCAGCACAAGAACTGTTCGTCTGGAGCTTCATGAAATGGGTTTCTACAGCAGAGCAGCAGCACACAAGCCTAAGATCACCATGTGCAATGCCAAGCGTCTGCTGGAGTGGAAACACTTTCTCTGGAGTGTTGAATCACGTTTCACCATCTGGCAGACCGTACCACAAACCTGGGTTTGGCAGATGCCAGGAGAACACTACCTGCCCCAAGACATAGTGCCAACTGTAAAGTTTGGTGGAGGAGGAATAATGGTCTGGGGTTATTTTTAATGGATCGGGTTGGGCCCCTTAGTTTCATTGAAGGGAAATCTAATCGCTACAGCATACAATGACATTCTAGACTATTCTGTGCTTCAACCTTTGTAGCAACAGTTTGGGGAAGGCCCTTTCCTGTTTCAGCATGACAATGCCCCTGTACACAAAGCGAGGTCCATACAGAAATAGTTTGTTGAGATCGATGTGGAAGAACTTTACTGGCCTTCACAGAGCCCTGACCTAAACCCCATTGAATACCTTTAGGGATGAATTGAAACGTCGACTGAGCCAGGCCTAATCGCCCAACCTCACTAATGCTGTTGTGGCTGAATGGAAGCAAGTCCCTGCAGCAATGTTCCATCTTCTAGTGGAAAGCCTTCCCAGAGGACTGGAGGCTGTTATAGCAGCAAAGGGGGGGACGAACTCCATATTAATGCCCATGATTTTGGAATGAGATGTTAGATGAGCAGGTGTCCACATACTTTTGGTCATGTAGTGTACATTCCCCTTCCATGCAAATGTGTAATTCTCTTTGCAGATGAGATTAAATCTAATTTTAAAAAAATTTAATCATTTTTTAAATAATTAATATCAGAGGTCAGGGGTCAAGCTGAGACGGACCAAGAGTGGAAAAGGTTGCTGGTTATGATGACATTTCGGGTGAGAAGTCAGTAAAGACAAGATATTCAGTTGGCTGCATGTTAGTCTGTCAGCCCTATCTCTGTTGACATCTCACTTTCTCTCCACGCCTTCTCTCTCTCTCTCTCTGTTCCTCTCTCTCTCTTCCTGACAGATAGCATCAGACCCGTTGCCTTGGTAACAGACCTCTATCATCTACACCCCCCTTCTCCTACTCTAACATCAGACCAATATAATATATAATATGTCAAGTATAAGTAGTTCCATAAAACACTACTTGTTATTGGGTTTAGAATGGTTTGTATGGACACATGACTTTCTCCATGTGGGATAATAAAGTTGACTAATATTGAACTGCTGTAATCACTGTAGATTTATACTCTACCTACCTGGTGGACTGACGCTTTGAGCCTGGAGATCTGAGGAGAAAGAGAGAGAGAGAGGAGAAAGGGAGAGAGAGACAGAGTGATAGAGAGAAAGGGAGGAGTCAGAGGAAGAGAGAGGCAGAGGTTAAATCAACATAACATGACCTTTCATGATATGATGGGGATGACAGTGGTATGGTGCAACAACACCCATGTGTAAACACATTCCCCATCTCTCCTCCACCCTCCTCTCTCTCCTACCCTCTTCTCTCCTCTACCCTTCTCTCTTTTCTACTTCTCAAATCTCTCTCCCCACCCCTCCTCTCTCACTATNTTGAGTTATGTACTAGACTGGTGGGGTCAGGGGAGAGCTGAGTTATGTACTAGACTGGTGGGGACTGGAGAGAGTTGAGTTATGTACTAGACTGGTGGGGGTCACCGAGAGAGTTGAGTTATGTACTAGACTGGTGTGGGTCAGGGAAGAGGTTGAGTTATGTACTAGACTGGTGGGGTTCGGGGACAGTTGAGTTATGTACTAGACTGGTGGGGGTCAGGGAGAGGTTGAGTTATGTACTAGACTGGTGGGGTCAGAGAGAGTTGAGTTATGTACTAGACTGGTGGGGTTCAGGGAGAGAGTTGAGTTATGTACTAGACTGGTGGGGGTCAGGAGAGAGTTGAGTTATGTACTAGACTGGTGGGGGTCAGGGAGAGAGTTGAGTTATGTACTAGACTGGTGGGGGTCAGGGAGAGAGCTGAGTTACTGTACTAGAAGGTGGGTCAGGGAGAGAGTTGAGTTATGTACTGACTGGTGGGGTCAGGGAGAGAGATGAGTTATGTACTAGACTGGTGGGGGTCAGGGGAGAGTTGAGTTATGTATTAGACTGGTGGGGGTCAGGGGAAGAGTTGAGTTATGTACTAGACTGGTGGGGGCAGGGAGAGAGTTGAGTTATGTACTAGACTGGTGGGGGTCAGGGAGAGAGTTGAGTTATGTACTAGACTGGTGGGGGTCAGGAGAGAGTTTGGGTTATGTACTAGACTGGTGGGGGTCAGGGAGAGAGTTGAGTTTATGTACTAGACTGGTGGGGGTCGGGAGAGAGTTGAGTATGACTAGACTGGTGGGGGTCAGGGAGAGAGTTGAGTTATGTACTAGACTGGTGGGGGTCAGGGAGAGAGTTGAGTTATGTACTAGACTGGTGGGGGTCAGGGAGAGAGTTGAGTTATGTACTAGACTGGTGGGGTTCAGGGAGAGAGTTGAGTTATGACTAGACTGTGGGGGTCAGGGAGAGAGTTGAGTTATGTACTAGACTGGTGGGGGTCAGGGAGAGAGCTGAGTTATGTACTAGACTGGTGGGGTCTGGAGAGAGTTGAGTTATGTACTAGACTGGTGGGGTCACGAGAGAGTTGAGTTATGTACTAGACTGGTGGGGGTCAGGGAGAGAGTTGAGTTATGTACTAGACTGGTGGGGTCGGGGAGAGAGTTGAGTTATGTACTAGACTGGTGGGGGTCAGGGAGAGAGTTGAGTTATGTACTAGACTGGTGGGGGTCAGGGAGAGAGTTGAGTTATGTACTAGACTGGTGGGGGTTCAGGGAGAGAGTTGAGTTATGTACTAGACTGGTGGGGGTCAGGGAGAGAGTGAGTTATGTACTAGACTGGTGGGGGTCAGGGAGAGAGTTGAGTTATGTACTAGACTGGTGGGGGTCAGGGAGAGAGCTGAGTTATGTACTAGACAGGTGGGGGTCAGGGAGAGAGTTGAGTTATGTACTAGACTGGTGGGGTCAGGGAGAGAGATGATTATGTACTAGACTGGTGGGGGTCAGGAGAGAGTTGAGTTATGTACTAGACTGGTGGGGGTCAGGGAGAGAGTTGAGTTATGTACTAGACTGGTGGGGTCAGGGAGAGAGTTGAGTTATGTACTAGACTGGTGGGGGTCAGGAGAGAGTTGAGTTATGTACTAGACTGGTGGGGGTCAGGGAGAGAGTTGAGTTATGTACTAGACTGGTGGGGGTCAGGGAGAGAGTTGAGTTATGTACTAGACTGGTGGGGTCAGGGAGAGAGTTGAGTTATGTACTAGACTGGTGGGGTCAGGGAGAGAGTGAGTTATGTACTAGACTGGTGGGGTCAGGGAGAGTTGAGTTATGTACTAGACTGGTGGGGGTCAGGGAGAGAGTTGAGTTATGTACTAGACTGGTGGGGGTCAGGGAGAGAGTTGAGTTATGTACTAGACTGGTGGGGGTCAGGGAGAGAGTTGAGTTATGTACTAGACTGTGGGGGTCAGGGAGAGAGTTGAGTTATGTACTAGACTGGTGGGGTCAGGAGAGAGTTAGTTTATATACGATCTGGTGGGGTTGGGGAGAGAGTTGAGATTATGTACTAGACTGGATGAGGGTCAGGGAGAGAGATTGATGTTATTATACTAGGACTGGCTGGGGGTCAGGGCGAGAGGGATGAGTTATGTACTAGACTGGTGGGGGTCAGGGAGAGAGATTGAGTTATGATACTAGACTGGTGGGAGTCGGGAGAGAGCTTGAGTTATATTACTAGACTGGTGGGGGTCAGGGAGAGAGTTGAGTTATATACTAGACTGGTGGGGGTTGGGGAGAGAGTTGAGTTATGTACTAGACTTATGAAGGTCAGGGAGCGTTGAGTTAGGTACTAGACTGGTGGGGGTTCGGAGAGAGTTGAGTTATATACTAGACTGGTGGGGGTCAGGGAGAGAGTTGAGTTATATACTAGACTGGTGGGGGTCAGGGAGAGAGTTGAGTTATGTACTAGACTGGTGGGGGTCAGGGAGAGAGTTGAGTTATGTACTAGACTGGTGGGGGTCAGGGAGAGAGTTGAGTTATGTACTAGACTGGTGGGGGTCAGGGAGAGAGTTGAGTTATGTACTAGACTGGTGGGGGTCAGGGAGAGAGTGAGTTATGTACTAGACTGGTGGGGGTCAGGGAGAGAGTTGAGTTATGTACTAGACTGGTGGGGGTCAGGGAGAGAGTTGAGTTATGTACTAGACTGGTGGGGGTCAGGGAGAGAGTTGAGTTATGTACTAGACTGGTGGGGGTCAGGGAGAGAGTTGAGTTATGTACTAGACTGGTGGGGGTCAGGGAGAGAGTTGAGTTATGTACTAGACTGGTGGGGTCAGGGAGAGAGTTGAGTTATGTACTAGACTGGTGGGGGTCAGGGAGAAGATGTGTATAAGAGACAGGAGTTGAGTTATGTACTAGACTGGTGGGGGTCAGGGAGAGAGTTGAGTTATGTACTAGACTGGTGGGGGTCAGGGGAGAGTTGAGTTAGTACTAGACTGGGGAGTCATAGGACTGAGTTGTGAGTTATGTCTAGACTGGTGGGGTTCAGGGAGAGAGTTGAGTTATGTACTAGACTGGTGGGGGTCAGGGAGAGAGTTGAGTTATGTTACTAGACTGGTGGGGGTCAGGGAGAGAGTTGAGTTATGTACTAGACTGGTGTGGTCAGGCAGAGAGCTGATTATGTATTAGACTGGTGGGGGTCAGGGAGAGAGTTGAGTTATGTATTAGACTGGTGGGGGTCAGGGGAGAGTTGAGTTATGTACTAGACTGGTGGGGGTCAGGGAGAGAGTTGAGTTATGTACTAGACTGGTGGGGGTCAGGGAGAGAGTTGAGATATATACTAGACTGGTGGGGGTCAGGGAGAGAGATGAGTTATATACTAGACTGGTGGGGGTCAGGGAGAGTGATGAGTATGTACTAGACTGGTGGGGGTCAGGGAGAGAGATGAGTTATGTACTAGACTGGTGGGAGTCGGGGAGAGAGTTGAGTTATATACTAGACTGGTGGGGGTCAGGGAGAGAGTTGAGTTATATACTAGACTGGTGGGGGTTGGGGAGAGAGTTGAGTTATGTACTAGACTGATTGAAGGTCAGGAGAGAGTTGAGTTATGTACTAGACTGGTGGGGGTCAGGGAGAGAGTTGAGTTATATACTAGACTGGTGGGGGTCAGGGAGAGAGTTGAGTTATATACTAGACTGGTGGGGGTCAGGGAGAGAGCTGAGTTATGTACTAGACTGGTGGGACTGGAGAGAGTTGAGTTATGTACTAGACTGGTGGGGGTCACCGAGAGAGTTGAGTTATGTACTAGACTGGTGTGGGTCAGGGAGAGAGTTGAGTTATGTACTAGACTGGTGGGGTTCGGGGAGAGAGTTGAGTTATGTACTAGACTGGTGGGGGTTGGGGAGAGAGTTGAGTTATGTACCAGACTGGTGGGGGTTGGGGAGAGAGTTGAGTTATGTACTAGACTGGTGGGGTTCGGGGAGAGAGGACTGAAGAGTGGAATATACTTCTAGGATACATGACTATAATCTCATTAGTTCTTTACTTCAATGATGTGAGATAAACTTCTCAGCAACTTATCTTTGATCAGTGGTTGAACCAAGCTACCAACAGCAAACTCATCTGTTCTGAAAACCCCCAGAGGAAACTGCTCACAGGGCAGCAACGTTTCATAGTGTCTGCTATAATATCACCTCTAACTTTCTACTGCTTCAGTTCACCTCTTATAAGGGTTTACTGGACAACTTGAATAAGGTCTGGATGTCGTATATTGTAAACAGTACAACAAAAGGAGTCTGTATTGAAAAGATGCCCACTTCCTGTTTTCAATAGCTGCTGGGTTGTTCAGTCCTGCCCTGGGGGTCTGCTGTCCTGTGGGTTGTCACTCTGGCCTTGACCTAACACACCTGAAACCAATAATGAATGTTTCACTAAGATCCTAAAGCTGAGTGGGATGTGTTGGGTTGGGGTGGTGGAGGACGGGCCGACCCAGCTACACCTTACAGTATGTACAAAGGTATGTGGACACCCCTTCAAATTAGTGGATTTGGCTATTTCAGGCACACCCCTTCCTGACCTGTGAAAAAAAATTGAGCACACCGCCATGCAATCTCCATAGACAAACAATGGCAGTACAAAGGCCTTACTGAAGAACTCAGTGACAATCAACACGTCACCATCATAGTAAGCTACCTTTCCAACAAGTCTGTTGGTCTAATTTCTACCCTACTTTAGCTGCCCAGGTCAACTGTAAGTGCTGTTATTGTGACGTGGAAACGTCTAGGAGCAGCAGTGGCTTAGCCTCGAAGTGGTAGCTCACACAAGCTCACAGAACGGGACCGTGAGTGCTGAAGTTTGTCGTGTGTAAAAATCATCTGTCCTCGGTTGCAACACTCACTTCCGAATTCCAAACTTCCTCTGGAGGAAACTTCAGCACAAGAACTGTTCGTCTGGAGCTTCATGAAATGGGTTTCTACAGCAGAGCAGCAGCACACAAGCCTAAGATCACCATGTGCAATGCCAAGCGTCTGCTGGAGTGGAAACACTTTCTCTGGAGTGTTGAATCACGTTTCACCATCTGGCAGACCGTACCACAAACCTGGGTTTGGCAGATGCCAGGAGAACACTACCTGCCCCAAGACATAGTGCCAACTGTAAAGTTTGGTGGAGGAGGAATAATGGTCTGGGGTTATTTTTAATGGATCGGGTTGGGCCCCTTAGTTTCATTGAAGGGAAATCTAATCGCTACAGCATACAATGACATTCTAGACTATTCTGTGCTTCAACCTTTGTGGCAACAGTTTGGGGAAGGCCCTTTCCTGTTTCAGCATGACAATGCCCCTGTACACAAAGCGAGGTCCATACAGAAATAGTTTGTTGAGATCGATGTGGAAGAACTTTACTGGCCTTCACAGAGCCCTGACCTAAACCCCATTGAATACCTTTAGGGATGAATTGAAACGTCGACTGAGCCAGGCCTAATCGCCCAACCTCACTAATGCTGTTGTGGCTGAATGGAAGCAAGTCCCTGCAGCAATGTTCCATCTTCTAGTGGAAAGCCTTCCCAGAGGACTGGAGGCTGTTATAGCAGCAAAGGGGGGGACGAACTCCATATTAATGCCCGTGATTTTGGAATGAGATGTTAGATGAGCAGGTGTCCACATACTTTTGGTCATGTAGTGTACATTCCCCTTCCATGCAAATGTGTAATTCTCTTTGCAGATGAGATTAAATCTAATTTTTAAAAAATTTAATCATTTTTTAAATAATTAATATCAGAGGTCAGGGGTCAAGCTGAGACGGACCAAGAGTGGAAAAGGTTGCTGGTTATGATGACATTTCGGGTGAGAAGTCAGTAAAGACAAGATATTCAGTTGGCTGCATGTTAGTCTGTCAGCCCTATCTCTGTTGACATCTCACTTTCTCTCCACGCCTTCTCTCTCTCTCTCTCTGTTCCTCTCTCTCTCTTCCTGACAGATAGCATCAGACCCGTTGCCTTGGTAACAGACCTCTATCATCTACACCCCCCTTCTCCTACTCTAACATCAGACCAATATAATATATAATATGTCAAGTATAAGTAGTTCCATAAAACACTACTTGTTATTGGGTTTAGAATGGTTTGTATGGACACATGACTTTCTCCATGTGGGATAATAAAGTTGACTAATATTGAACTGCTGTAATCACTGTAGATTTATACTCTACCTACCTGGTGGACTGACGCTTTGAGCCTGGAGATCTGAGGAGAAAGAGAGAGAGAGAGGAGAAAGGGAGAGAGAGACAGAGTGATAGAGAGAAAGGGAGGAGTCAGAGGAAGAGAGAGGCAGAGGTTAAATCAACATAACATGACCTTTCATGATATGATGGGGATGACAGTGGTATGGTGCAACAACACCCATGTGTAAACACATTCCCCATCTCTCCTCCACCCTCCTCTCTCTCCTACCCTCTTCTCTCCTCTACCCTTCTCTCTTTTCTACTTCTCAAATCTCTCTCCCCACCCCTCCTCTCTCACCTATCTTGCTCTATGCCCTCCTTTCCCATCACCCCTCCCGTTCTCTCTCCACTCCCCTTCTCTCTCCCCAACCCTCCTCTCTCCCTACCCTCTCTCTCTCCTCCTCCTCAAATCTCTCTCCCCACCCCTCCTCTCTTCTCATCTCTCTCTCTCTCGTTCTCTCTCTCTTCGTGACGTATAGTGTTGGACCTGTTGATCTTGACTCAGCTCATAGACCTCTATCAGCTACACCCCTCCCTTCTCCTACTCTAACATAACACCAATATAATATATAATACAACCTATATACTCTCATTCATTTACATAGAGACAGATGCAATCAATCATTGACACACTGAATATACAACAGTCAGATGCATGACACCATCACAACTTAACTGACATTAGTGCCTGTCCCCAGATGGACAGTTAGACTACAGTAAAGTACATTTACAGGTGATCACATCATTGTCCTGCTTTGAGACACATTTTTACTGTCTGCTTCCAGTTGTATGTTATTTTTACTAACCCTGCAAATTATAATATATCTTATAATATCAAATCATATCTCAGTAACTGTCACCAGTGTCTATCAACATAACAGCATCCTACCTGTGCTCCACAACAGGGTCATCAGTACCACTGCAGATATCATATCTGCCTCTAACTGGGGCTCCACAGTCTGCTGTCATAAAGAGTGGACTGAAGAGTGGAAAATACTGCTAGGCTATATGACTTCTCTCTCATTACGTCCTAACGTCAATGATGTGAGATTAACTTCTTAGCAACTTATCTTGGATCTGTGGTTGAACACACTACAGCAAACTGATATGTTAAAAAAACTCCACAGGAAACTGCTGACAGAGCAGCAACGTTACACATAGTGTCCTATAATATCACCTCTAACTTTCTACTGCTTGAGTTCACCTCTTATAGAATATTGGCTTAATGTTCCAGCACCTAAATATAAACAGTACCAGCACCCAAAATGAGTACTGATGAGGTCTCATGTTAGAGCAGGAGAAGGGGGGATGTGGTGTAGAAGCTAGAGGTCTGTTACCCAAGTCAACTCAACAGGCCTGATGCTGTATGTCAGGGTCAGGCTGGGCCAAGAGAGGAACAGGTTACTGGTTATGATGACATCACTGGTGAGAAGTCAGTGATAAAAATGTATTCATTTGATTTAAATGTTTGTCTCTCTCTCTCCTCCCCTGTCTCCTTCTACCAAGCCAGTCTGTTAGTAAGAACTATCTCTCTCTCCTATCTCTCTCTCTCTCCCTCCTCCCCTGTCTCCTCCTCAGTCTGTCAGTGAGTAAGATCTCTCTCTCTCCCTCCTCCCCTGTCTCCTCCTCAGTCTGTCAGTGAGTAAGAACTATCTCTCTCTCCTATCTCTCTCTCTCTCCCTCCTCCCCTGTCTCCTCCTCAGGCTGTCAGTGAGTAAGAACTATCTCTCTCTCCTATCTCTCTCTCCCTCCCTCCTCCCCTGTCTCCTCCTCAGTCTGTCAGTGAGTAAGAACTATCTCTCTCCCCTATCTCTCTCTCTCTCCCTCCTCCCCTTTCTCCTCCTCAGGCTGTCAGTGAGTAAGAACTATCTCTCTCCCCTATCTCTCTCTCTCTCCTCCCTCCTCCCTGTCTCCTCCTCAGTCTGACAGTGAGTAAGATCGATCTCTCTCTCTCTCTCTCCTCTCTCTCTCTCCTCTCTCTCTCTCCCTCCTCCCCTGTCTCCTCCTTAGTCTGTCAGTGAGTAAGATCTCTCTCTCTCTCCTCCTCCCCTGTCTCCTCCTCAGTCTGTCAGTGAGTAATAACTATCTCTCTCTCTCCCTCCTCCCCTGTCTCCTCCTCAGTCTGTCAGTGAGTAATAACTATCTCTCTCCTATCTCTCTCTCCCTCCTCCCCTGTCTCCTCCTCAGTCTGTCAGTGAGTAAGTACTATCTCTCTCTCCTATCTCTCTCCCTCCTCCCCTGTCTCCTCCTCAGTCTGTCAGTGAGTAAGAACTATCTCTCTCCTATCTCTCTCTCTCTCTCTCCCTCCTCCCCTGTCTCCTCCTCAGTCTGTCAGTGAGTAAGATATTTCTCTCCTATCTCTCTCTCTCCCTCCTCCCCTGTCCCCCCCTCAGGCTGTCAGTGAGTAAGAACTATCTCTCTCCCCCAGCCTTGTGGTTGATAAAATAAAATAAAATCGAGCACACCGCCATGCAATCTCCATAGACAAACATTGGCAGCACAATGGCCTTACTGAAGAACTCAGTGACAATCAACACGTCACCATCATAGTATGCTACCTTTCCAACAAGTCTGTTGGTCTAATTTCCACCCTGCTTTAGCTTGGAGTGTCTGGAGCTTCATGAAATGGGTTTCTACAGCAGAGCAGCAGCACACAAGCCTAAGATCACCATGTGCAATGCCAAGCGTCTGCTGGAGTGGAAACACTTTCTCTGGAGTGATGAATCACGTTTCCCCATCTGGCAGTCCGTACCAAAAACCTGGGTTTGGCAGATGCCAGGTGAACGCTACCTGCCCTAAAGCATAGTGCCAACTGTAAATTTTGGTGGAGGAGGAATAATGGTCTGGGGTTGTTTTTAATGGATTGGGTTAGGCCCCTTAGTTTCATTGAAGGGAAATCTAATCGCTACAGCATACAATGACATTCTAGACTATTCTGTGCTTCCAACTTTGTGGCAACAGTTTGGGGAAGGCCCTTTCCTGTTTCAGCATGACAATGCCCCTGTACACAAAGCGAGGTCCATACAGAAATAGTTTGTTGAGATCGATGTGGAAGAACTTTACTGGCCTTCACAGAGCCCTGACCTAAACCCCATTGAATACCTTTAGGGATGAATTGAAACGTCGACTGAGCCAGGCCTAATCGCCCAACCTCACTAATGCTGTTGTGGCTGAATGGAAGCAAGTCCCTGCAGCAATGTTCCATCATCTAGTGGAAAGCCTTCGCAGAAGCCTAGAGGCTGTTATAGCAGCAATGTTCCATCATCTAGTGGAAAGCCTTCCCAGAAGACTGGAGGCTGTTATAGCAGCAATGTTCCATATGGAGTTGGTCCCCCCATTTGCTGCTATAACAGCCTCCAGTCTTCTGGGAAGGCTTTCCACTAGATGATGGAACATTGCTGCTATAACAGCCTCCATGATTTTGGAATGAGATGTTAGATGAGCAGGTGTCCACATACTTTTGGTCATGTAGTGTACATTCCCCTTCCATGCAAATGTGTAACTCTCTTTGCAGATGAGATTAAATCTAATTTTTAAAAGGTTAAATCTAATTTTTTTTAAATTAAATCATTTTTAAATTATTAATTTCAGAGGTCAGGGGTCAAGCTGAGCCGGACCAAGAGTGGAAAAGGTTGCTGGTTATGATGACATCACTGGTGAGAAGTCAGTAAAGACAAGATATTCAGTTGGCTGCATGTTAGTCTGTCAGCCCTATCTCTATTGACATCTCACTTTCTCTCCACGCCTTCTCTCTCTCTCTCTCTGTTCCTCTCTCTCTCTTCCTGACAGATAGCATCAGACCTGTTGCCTTGGTAACAGACCTCTATCATCTACACCCCCCCTTCTCCCACTCTAACATAAGACCTGTTGACTTGGGTAACAGACCTCTATCATCTACACACCCCCTTCTCCTACTCTAATATAAGACTATTATAATATATAATATGTCAAGTATTAGTAGTTCCATAAAACACTACTTGTTATTGGGGTTTAGAATGGTTTGTATGGACACATGAATTTCTCCATGTGGGATAATAAAGTTGACTAATATTGAACTGCTATAATCACTGTAGATTTATACTCTACCTACCTGGTGGACTGACGCTTTGAGCCTGGAGATCTGAGGAGAAAGAGAGAGACAGAGGAGAAAGAGAAAGAGAGAGAGAGAGAAAGAGACAGAGAGAAACAGAGGAGAAAGGGAGGAGTCCAAGGAAGAGAGAGACAGAGGTTAAATGAACATCAACATGACCTTTCATGATGTGATGGGGAAGACAGGCTTATCGTGGTATGGTGCAACAACACCTATGTGTAAACACATTCCCCCTCTCTGCTCTACCCTTCCCTCCCTCCTACCCTCTATCCCAACCCTCCAATCTCCTCTCACCTCTCCTCTCTCCTCTACAATTCTCTCTCCTGCCCTCCTCTCCCCTACCCTCCTTTCTCCTTCACAAATCGCTCTCTCCCCTACTCTTCACTATCCTCTTCCATCCTCTCTCTCCTCCCCTACCCTCCTCTCTCCTCCACCCTCCTCTCTCCTCCACCCTCCCCTACCCTCCTCTCTCCTCCACCCTCCCCTACCCTCCTCTCTCCTCCACCCTCCTCTCTCCTCCACCCTTCTCTCTCCTCCACCCTTCTCTCTCCTCTAAAACTCTAAAACTCTTCTCCTCTCTCCCCTACCCTCCTCTGTCCTCAACATATCTCTCCCACCCCCACCCTCATCTCTCACCTACCCTCCTATTTCCAATACCCTACTCTCTCCCCTACCCTTCTCTCTCCCCTACCCTTCTCTCTCCCTACCCTCCTCTCTCCCCTACCAACCTCTCTCCTATACCCTTCTCTCTCCCCTCACCCTCCCCTCCCCTCCTCTCTCCCCTCCCCCTTCTCTCTCTCCTACCCTGCTCTCTCTTCTACCCTCCTTTCTCCCCTCCCCTCCTCTCTCCCCTCCCCCTTCTCTCTCTCCTACCCTCCTCTCTCTTCTACCCTCCTTTCTCCCCTCCCCTCCCCTCCCTCCTCTTTCTCTCTCCCCTACCCTCCTCTCTCTTCTACCCTCCTTTCTCCCCTCCCCTCCTCTCTCCTCAAACATTTTCTCTCTCTCCTATCTTGCTCTATGCCCTCCCCTCCCATCTCTCCTACCATTCTCTCTCCCCTCCCATCTCCCCCTCCCCTCCCATTCTCTCCCCTACCCTCCTCTCTCTCTCCTCCTCTTCAAATCTCTCTCCCCTACCCTCCTCTCTATTCCATCTCTCTCTCGTTCACTCTCACTTCCTGACATATAGTGTTGGACCTGTTGATCTTGAATCAGCTCATAGACCTCTATCAGCTACACCCCTCCCTTCTCCTACTCTAACATAACACCAATATAATATATAATACATCATATATACTCTCATTCATTTACATAGAGACAGATACAATCAATCATTGACACACTGAATATACAACAGTCAGATGCATGACACCATCACAACTTAACTGACATTAGTGCCTGTCCCCAGATGGACAGTTAGGCTACAGTAAAGTACATTTACAGGTGATCACATCATTGTCCTGCTTTGAGACACATTTTTACTGTCTGCTTCCAGTTGCATGTTATTTTACTAACCCTGCAAATTATAATATATCTTACAATATCAAATCATATCTCAGTAACTGTCTCAAGTGTATATCAGTGTAACAAAATCCTACCTGTGCTCCACAACAGGGTCATCAGTACCACTGCAGGTATCATATCTGTCTCTAACTGGGGCTCCACTGTCTGCTGTCATAAAGAGTGGACTGAAGAGTGGAAAATACTGCTAGGCTATATGACTTCTCTCTCATTACGTCCTAACGTCAATGATGTGAGATTAACTTCTTAGCAACTTATCTTGGATCTGTGGTTGAACACACGACAGCAAACTAACATGTTAAAAAAACTCCACAGGAAACTGCTGGCAGAGCAGCAACGTTACACATAGTGTCCTATAATATCACCTCTAACTTTCTACTGCTTGAGTTCACCTCTTATAGAATATTGGCTTAATGTTGCAGCACCTAAATAGAAACAGTACCAGCACCCAAAATGAGTACTGATGAGGTCTCATGTTAGAGCAGGAGAAGGGGGGATGTGGTGTAGAAGCTAGAGGTCTGTTACCCAAGTCAACTCAACAGGCCTGATGCTGTATGTCAGGGTCAGGCTGGCTGGGCCAAGAGAGGAACAGGTTACTGGTTATGATGACATCACTGGTGAGAAGACAGTGATAAAAATGTATTCATTCGATTTAAATGTTTGTCTCTCTCTCTCTCCTCCCCTGTCTTCTTCTACCAAGCCAGTCTGTTAGTAAGAACTATCTCTCTCCTATCTCTCTCTCCCTCCTCCCCTGTCTCCTCCTCAGTCTGTCAGTGAGTAAGAACTCTCTCTCTACTATCTCTCTCTCTCCCTCCTCCCCTGTCTCCTCCTCAGTCTGTCAGTAAGTAAGAACTATCTCTCTCCTATCTCTCTCTCTCTCCCTCCTCCCCTGTCTCCTCCTCAGTCTGTCAGTGAGTAAGAACTATCTCTCTCCTATCTCTCTCTCTCTCTCTCCCTCCTCCCCTGTCTCCTCCTCAGGCTGTCAGTGAGTAAGAACTATCTCTCTCCCCCAGCCTTGTGGTTGATAAAAATAAAAAAAATCGAGCACACCGCCATGCAATCTCCATAGACAAACAGTGACAGTAGAATGGCCTTACTGAAGAACTCAGTGACAATCAACACGTCACCATCATAGTATGCTACCTTTCCAACAAGTCTGTTGGTCTAATTTCTACCCTGCTTTAGCTGCCCCGGTCAACTGTAAGTGCTGTTATTGTGACGTGGAAACGTCTAGGAGCAGCAGTGGCTTAGCCTCGAAGTGGTAGCTCACACAAGCTCACAGAACGGGACCGCGAGTGCTGAAGTTCGTCGCGTGTAAAAATCATCTGTCCTCGGTTGCAACACTCACTTCTGAATTCCAAACTTCCTCTGGAAGAAACTTCAGCACAAGAACTGTTCATCTGGAGCTTCATGAAATGGGTTTCTACAGCAGAGCAGCAGCACACAAGCCTAAGATCACCATGTGCAATGCCAAGCGTCTGCTGGAGTGGAAACACTTTCTCTGGAGTGATGAATCACGTTTCCCCATCTGGCAGTCCGTACCACAAACCTGGGTTTGGCAGATGCCAGGAGTACGCTACCTGCCCCAAAGCATAGTGCCAACTGTAAAGTTTGGTGGAGGAGGAATAATGGTCTGGGGTTGTTTTTAATGGATCGGGTTAGGCCCCTTAGTTTCATTGAAGGGAAATCTAATCGCTACAGCATACAATGACATGCTAGACTATTCTGTGCTTCCAACTTTGTGGCAACAGTTTGGGGAAGGCCCTTTCCTGTTTCAGCATGACAATGCCCCTGTGCACAAAGCGAGGTCCATACAGAAATAGTTTGTTGAGACCGATGTGGAAGAACTTTACTGGCCTTCACAGAGCCCTGACCTAAACCCCATTGAATACCTTTAGGGATGAATTGAAACGTCGACTGAGCCAGGCCTAATCGCCCAACCTCACTAATGCTGTTGTGGCTGAATGGAATCAAGTCCCCGCAGCAATGTTCCATCATCTGGTGGAAAGTCTTTGCAGAACAGTGGAGGCTGTTATAGCAGCAATGGGGACCAACTCCATATTAATACCCATGATTTTGGAATGAGATGTTAGATGAGCAGGTGTCCACATACTTTTGGTCATGTAGTGTACATTCCCCTTCCATGCAAATGTGTAACTCTCTTTGCAGATGAGATTAAATCTAATTAAAAAACATTTAAATCATTTTTTTAATAATTAATATCAGAGGTCAGGGGTCAAGCTGAGCCGGACCAAAAGTGGAAAAAGTTACTGGTTATGATGACATCACTGGTGAGAAGTCAGTAAAGACAAGATATTCAGTTGGCTGCATGTTAGTCTGTCAGCCCTATCTCTGTTGACATCTCACTTTCTCTCCACGCCTTCTCTCTCTCTCTTTGTTCCTCTCTCTCTCTTCCTGACAGATAGCATCAGACCTGTTGCCTTGGTAACAGACCTCTATCATCTACACCCCCCTTCTCCTACTCTAACATCAGACCAATATAATATATAATATGTCAAGTATTAGTAGTTCCATAAAACACTACTTGTTATTGGGGTTTAGAATGGTTTGTATGGACACATGACTTTCTCCATGTGGGATAATAAAGTTGACTAATATTGAACTGCTATAATCACTGTAGATTTATACTCTACCTACCTGGTGGACTGACGCTTTGAGCCTGGAGGTCTGAGGAGAAGGAGAGAGACAGAGGAGAAAGGGAGAGAGAGACAGAGAGATAGAGAGAAAGGGAGGAGTCAGAGGAAGAGAGACAGAGGTTAAATGAACATCAACATGACATTTCATGATGTGATGGGGAAGACAGGCTTATCGTTGGTATGGTGCAACAACACCCATGTGTAAACACATTCCCCCTCTCTGCTCTTCCCTTCCCTCCCTCCTACCCTACCCTCCTCTCCCCTACCCTCCTTTCTCCTTCTCAAATCTCTCTCCACTACCCTCCTCTCTTCACTCTCCCCTTCCCTCCTCTACCTTCCTCTCTGTCCCCTACCCTCTATCCCCAACCCTCCAATCTCCTCTCACCTCTCCTCTCTCCTCTACAATTCTCTCTCCTGCCCTCCTCTCTCCTTCACAAATCGCTCTCTCCCCTACTCTTCACTATCCTCCTCTACCCTCCACCCTCCCCTACCCTCCTCTCTCCTCCACCCTTCTCTCTCCTCCAGCCTTCTCTCCCCTCTACCCTCCCCTACCCTCCTCTCTCCTCCACCCTTCTCTCTCCTCTACCCTCCACCCTCCCCTACCCTTCTCTCTCCTTCACCCTTCTCTTTCCTCCACCCTCCTCTCTCCTCCACCCTTCTCTCTCCTCCACCCTTCTCTCTCCTCTACCCTCCACCCTCCCCTACCCTCATCTCTCCCCTACCCTCCTCTCTCCTCCACCCTTCTCTCTCCTCCACCCTTCTCTCTCCTCTACCCTCCACCCTCCCCTACTCTCCTCTCTCCTCCACCCTCCCCTACCATCCTCCACCGTTCTCTCTCCTCTACCCTCCACCCTCCCCTACCCTCCTCTCTCCTCCACCCTTCTCTCTCCTCCAGCCTTCTCTCTCCTCTACCCTCCACCCTCCCCTACCCTCCTCTCTCCTCCACCCTTCTCTCTCCTCTACCCTCCACCCTCCCCTACCCTTCTCTCTCCTTCACCCTTCTCCCCCCTCCACCCTCCTCTCTCCTCCACCCTTCTCTCTCCTCCACCCTTCTCTCTCCTCTACCCTCCCCTACCCTCATCTCTCCCCTACCCTCCTCTCTCCTCCACCCTTCTCTCTCCTCCACCCTTCTCTCTCCTCTACCCTCCACCCTCCCCTACCCTCCTCTCTCCTCCACCCTTCTCTCTCCTCCAGCCTTCTCTCTCCTCTACCCTCCACCCTCCCCTACCCTCCTCTCTCCTCCACCCTTCTCTCTCCTCTACCCTCCACCCTCGCCTACCCTTCTCTCTCCTTCACCCTTCTCTCTCCTCCACCCTCCTCTCTCCTCCACCCTTCTCTCTCCTCCACCCTTCTCTCTCCTCCACCCTTCTCTCTCCTCTACCCTCCACCCTCCACCCTCCCCTACCCTGCTCTCTCCCCTTCCCTCCTCTCTCCTCCACCCTTCTCTCTCCTCCACCCTTCTCTCTCCTCTACCCTCCACCCTCCCCTACCCTCCTCTCTCCTCCACCCTCCCCTATAAACTTCTTAGCAACTTATCTTGGATCAGTGGTTGAACACACTACAACAAACTGAAAAAGTCCACAGGAAACTGCTGACAGAGCAGCAACATTTCATATAGTGTCCTATAATATCACCTCTAACTTTCTACTGCTTGAGTTCACCTCTTATAGAATATTGGCTTAATGTTCCAGCACCTAAATATAAACAGTACCAGCACCCAAAATGAGTACTGATGAGGTCTCATGTTAGAGCAGGAGAAGGGGGGATGTGGTGTAGAAGCTAGAGGTCTGTTACCCAAGTCAACTCAACAGGCCTGATGCTGTATGTCAGGGTCAGGCTGGGACAAGAGAGGAACAGGTTACTGGTTATGATGACATCACTGGTGAGAAGACAGTGATAAAAATATATTCTCTCTCTCTCCCCCTCCTCCCTCTCTACCCTACTTCACTTCCCCTCCCCCTCTCTGTCTCCCTCCCATCCTTTAATTTATATTAAATAAAGTAAGGGGAGGTAGAAGAAGGGGAAAGGGGGAGAAGAGGAGAGGAGGGGGGAGAAGAGGAGAGGGGGCAGAAGAGGAGAGGAGAGGGAGGAGAAGAGGAGAGGGGGGAGAAGAGGAAAGGAGAGGGAGAAGAAGAGGAGAGGAGGGGGGGAGAAGAGGAGAGGAGAGAAGGGAGAAGAGGGGAGAGAAGAGGAGAAGAGAGGGGGGAGAAGAGGAGAGGAGAGAAGGGAGAAGAGGGGGAGAAGAGGAGAGGAGAGAAGGGAGAAGAGGAGAGGAGAGGGGGAGAAGAGGAGAGGAGAGAAGGGAGAGGAGAGGAGGGAGAAGAGGAGAGAAGGGAGAAGAGGAGAGGAGAGAAGAGGAGAGGAGAGAAGGGAGAAGAGGAGAGGAGGGGGAGAAGAGGAGAGGAGAGAAGGGAGAAGAGGAGAGGAGAGAAGGGAGAAGAGGAGAGGAGAGGGGGAGAAGAGGAGAGGAGAGAAGGGAGAAGAGGAGAGGAGAGGGGGAGAAGAGGAGAGGAGAGAAGGGAGAGGAGAGGAGGGAGAAGAGGAGAGAAGGGAGAAGAGGAGAGGAGAGAAGAGGAGAGGAGAGAAGGGAGAAGAGGAGAGGAGGGGGAGAAGAGGAGAGGAGAGAAGGGAGAAGAGGAGAGGAGGGGGGAGAAGAGGAGAGGAGATGAGAGGGGGAGAAGAGGAGAGGAGAGAAGGGAGAAGAGGAGAGGAGGGGGGGAGGAGAGGAGAGGAGAGGAGAGGGGGAGAAGAGGAGAGGAGGGGGGGGAAGAGAAGAGGGGGAGAAGAGGAGAGGAGGGCCTGCCTGCCTGCAATATTTTCACGAAATCAACAAAAGTATGTGGACACCTGCTCGTCAAACATCTCAATCCAAAATCATGGTCATTTGCATGGATTTAGCCCCCCCCATTTGCTGCTATAACAGCCTCCACTCTTCTGGGAAGGCTTTCCACTAGATGTTGGAACATTGCTGCTATAACAGCCTCCACTCTTCTGGGAAGGCTTTCCACTAGATGTTGGAACATTGCTGCTATAACAGCCTCCACTCTTCTGGGAAGGCTTTCCACTAGATGTTGGAACATTGCTGTAATAACAGCCTCCACTCTTCTGGGAAGGCTTTCCACTAGATGTTGGAACATTGCTGCGAGGACTTGCTTCCATTCCAAGAGCATTAGTGAGGTCGGGCGATGAGGCCTGTCAGTCAGCGTTCCAATTCATCCCAAAGGTGTTTGACGTTTTTAATGTCAGGGCTTTGTGAAGTTCTTCCACACCAATCTCAACTAAGCATTCATGTATGGAACTCGCTTTGTGTACAGGGGCATTGTCATGCTGAAACAGGAAAGGGCCTTCCCCAAACTGTTGCCACAAAGTTGGAAGCACAGATTCCTCTAGAATGTCATTCTATGCTGTAGCATTAAGATTTCCCTTAACTGAAACTAAGGGGCCCAAACCATGAAAAACAGCCCCAGACCATTATTCCTCCTCCACCAAACTTTACAGTTGTCACTATGCATTAGGGCAGGTAGCGTTCTCCTGGCATCCTCCAAACCCAGATTAGTGCGTTGGATTGCTAGAAGGTGAAGATGATTCATTACTCCAGAGAATACGTTTCCACTGCTCCAGAGTCCAGTGGCTGTGAGTTTTACACCACTCAAGCCGACGCTTGACATTGCCCATATTGATCTTAGGTTTGTATGCAGCTGCTCGGTCTATGGAGATTGCATGGCTGTGTGCTTAATTTCAGGAGAATATCACCTGTGATGCTGTCTGGTCCAGGAGAATATCACCTGTGATGCTGTCTGGTCCAGGAGAATACCACCTGTGATGCTGTCTGGTCCAGGAGAATATCACCTCTCACAATATTGGGACGGCAGGGTAGATTCATAAAGTGGAGTGATGATGTTATGTAAGGATCAGACTGTATAGGCTATATTACATGTATATAGTGTATTATTGGGGCAGCAGCCTAGTGGTTAGAATGTTATGTAAGGATCAGACTGTATAGGCTATATTACATGTATATAGTGTATTATTGGGGCAGCAGCCTAGTGGTTAGAATGTTATATCAGGGTCAGACTGTATAGGCTATATTACATGTATATAGTGTAGTATTGGGGCAGCAGCCTAGTGGTTATAATGTTATGTAAGGATCAGACTGTATAGGCTATATTACATGTATATAGTGTATTATTGGGGCAGCAGCCTAGTGGTTATAATGTTATGTAAGGATCAGACTGTATAGGCTATATTACATGTATATAGTGTATTATTGGGGCAGCAGCCTAGTGGTTAGAATGTTATGTAAGGATCAGACTGTATAGGCTATATTACATGTATATAGTGTATTATTGGGGCAGCAGCCTAGTGGTTATAATGTTATATCAGGGTCAGACTGTATAGGCTATATTACATGTATATAGTGTAGTATTGGGGCAGCAGCCTAGTGGTTATAATGTTATGTAAGGATCAGACTGTATAGGCTATATTACATGTATATAGTGTATTATTGGGGCAGCAGCCTAGTGGTTAGAATGTTATGTAAGGATCAGACTGTATAGGCTATATTACATGTATATAGTGTATTATTGGGGCAGTAGCCTAGTGGTTAGACTGTTATGTAAGGATCAGACTGTATAGGCTATATTACATGTATATAGTGTATTATTGGGGCAGTAGCCTAGTGGTTAGACTGTTATGTAAGGATCAGACTGTATAGGCTATATTACATGTATATAGTGTATTATTGGGGCAGCAGCCTAGTGGTTAGAATGTTATGTAAGGATCAGACTGTATAGGCTATATTACATGTATATAGTGTATTATTGGGGCAGCAGCCTAGTGGTTAGAATGTTATGTAAGGATCAGACTGTATAGGCTATATTACATGTATATAGTGTATTATTGGGGCAGCAGCCTAGTGGTTAGAATGTTATGTAAGGATCAGACTGTATAGGCTATATTACATGTATATAGTGTAGTATTGGGGCAGCAGCCTAGTGGTTAGAATGTTATGTAAGGATCAGACTGTATAGGCTATATTACATGTATATAGTGTATTATTGGGGCAGCAGCCTAGTGGTTAGAATGTTATGTAAGGATCAGACTGTATAGGCTATATTACATGTATATAGTGTAGTATTGGGGCAGCAGCCTAGTGGTTAGAATGTTATGTAAGGATCAGACTATATAGGCTATATTACATGTATATAGTGTACAGTGGGGCAAAAAAGTATTTAGTCAGCCACCAATTGTGCAAGTTCTCCCACTTAAAAAGATGAGAGAGGCCTGTAATTTTCATCATAGGTACACTTCAACTATGACAGACAAAATGAGAAAAAAATCCAGAAAATCACATTGTAGGATTTTTAATGAATTTATTTGCAAATTATGGTGGAAAATAAGTATTTGGTCACCTACAATCAAGGAAGATTTCTGGCTCTCACAGACGTGTAACTTCTTCTTTAAGAGGCTCCTCTGTCCTCCACTCGTTACCTATATTAATGACACCTGTTTGAACTTGTTATCAGTATAAAAGACACCTGTCCACAACCTCAAACAGTCACACTCCAAACTCTATGCTGGATTATACTAAAGCTGAGATCCCAATACCCATCTAAACATAGCTAAACATAGATAATAATAAGAAAATAAGTATTAAGTAATAAGTATCACTGGTTAGCGGACAAATCAGGTTGTTGGTGCTGTTGAAACAACCACAACTAAAAAAACACATGGAAATGGGAGATATATTTTACCTCCCTGGTTAGAGGACAACCTGCAGAAGACAGTCAGCTACATTTTGGAGAGATGCATTTACATTTAGAGGTCGTTAAACAAAGGAACGCAACACTTATTTTTCATCCCTCATCGATATCATGTTGAAATCATTTGTGTGAGAGTCTGGAGATGAGTTTGTCCTGTTAAAACTAACAGCTCAAAAACCGCATGGAATCTGAGTCTATCATGAAACAACTCCATCATTAATGTATTTTCTGATGTTTGATCAGAGATCTTTTATCAGAGTATCTCTTGTCACATTGACCACAGCTATGAGGTTTCTCTCCTGTGTGTGTTCTCTGGTGTACAATCAGATGACTAGATGACTGATACCAGGTTGCTTGACTGAGTAAAATTCTTCCCACATTGATAACAGCTGTAAGGTTTCTCTCCTGTGTGTTTTCTCTGGTGAGATAACAGGCTGCTTGACTGAGTAAAACTCTTCCCACATTGATCACAGCTATAAGATTTCTCTCCTGTGTGAATTCTCATGTGTACTTTTAGTGAATTTGATCTTAAGTAACTCTTCCCACAGTCAGAGCAGCAGTGAGATTTCTTCCCTGTTGGTCTCCACTGGTGTTTCTTGAGGTGTTCTGATCGGGAGGGACTCTTCTCTGCCTCGTCAGCTTCATGATGTTGTTGAGGCTCCCCAGAGGATCCACGATAGTCACGTCTCTCTCCTGTGTGAACAACAAAGTCAGACAGATGGTTAAAGGCCCACAACAGCAGAAATCCACTGTAAAAGGTGATGCCAACAGCGTAGCCGTGATATTGTACAACAATTGACGTCTGTAATGAATGTTAAAATTATTTGATAATTGTCTTAAGACAGTCAAGTGAGCAACAATAGTCATATTTTGTCTTGTTTTCACATTAGTAGTAACATCGATGATTGTAGGCTAGAAATAGGTTATTACAGTTGCTGAACCCCTAAGCAGTGTGCCAGGCAACCTTTGGTCACCAATATAGGCCCCTTTCTGTGTTTGCTAAAACAGGCCATCGAGGGCAATGCACACGCAATTTGGTTGCAGAAACTCCTCCATGCTAATGTGGAAACCGCTAGTCATACCAATACCATAGACAACAACATAGACCTACTGTAGGACCCATAACTTCCCCTAACAATAACATAGACCTACTGTAGGACCCATAACTTCACCTAACAACAACATAGACCTACTGTAGGACCCATAACTTCACATAACAACAACATAGACCTACTGTAGGACCCATAACTCCACCTAACAATAACATAGACCTACTGTAGGACCCATAACTTCCCCTAACAATAACATAGACCTACTGTAGGACCCATAACTTCCCCTAACAATAACATAGACCTACTGTAGGACCCATAACGTCACCTAACAATAACATAGACCTACTGTAGGACCCATAACTTCACCTAACAACAACATAGACCTACTGTAGGACCCATAACTTCACCTAACAATAACATAGACCTACTGTAGGACCCATAACTTCCCCTAACAACAACATAGACCTACTGTAGGACCCATAACTTCACCTAACAATAACATAGACCTACTGTAGGACCCATAACTTCCCCTAACAACAACATAGACCTACTGTAGGACCCATAACTTCACCTAACAATAACATAGACCTACTGTAGGACCCATAACTTCACCTAACAATAACATAGACCTACTGTAGGACCCATAACTTCCCCTAACAATAACATAGACCTACTGTAGGACCCATAACTTCACCCAACAATAACATAGACCTACTGTAGGACCCATAACTTCACCCAACAATAACATAGACCTACTGTAGGACCCATAACTTCACCTAACAATAACATAGACCTACTGTAGGACCCATAACTTCACCTAACAATAACATAGACCTACTGTAGGACCCATAACTTCACCTAACAACAACATAGACCTATTGTAGGACCCATAACTTCACCTAACAATAACATAGACCTACTGTAGGACCCATAACTTCACCTAACAATAACATAGACCTAGGATTATAAATCATTTAATATTTCAGGTGAAACATGGAAACTAAAATGTGTTTGTCATGACATTTCACAACCTGATCACCAGATAATTGTGTGAATAATCCCACTAGGCTCCTCTGTAATGTGTTGTCATTCTAAATGTCCTGAATGAAGGAAAATAGCTCTGTGTGTTGTACAATAGCCTATCCATTAAGTAACAGTTCTCTACACATGAGCTAAGTATCTCCGTGTCCAAACAGAGTAACGAGACGCTACTGTAAATCAAGCAGACAGTAACATTATAAACGTATTCATAGTGTAGTGAATTCAGGGGGAAGTCCTGAGCTGAACTCAAACCTGGGTCTTAAACATGTTGAGGCTATACAGTGTTGATTTACATTGGTTCTAAACAGCTAGCTGACAAACAACGTAATTATATAATTAAATGGGCCAACACGTACATACGACAGAAGTGTGTTTAATACACAGCGACTAATATACACCAAAACAGTGTAAAGAGAGTGAATGTTGTAGCTATGTTTGCTATAAAGCTACCGAAGTGTCTAACTGTTGTTGTTGAAGGAGCGTCCCGTCCACTAGATTATACGTCACACTGGCAGCGTCGCCTGAACCTAAAAGACGCACATCGCCATCTGCTGACTGGAGGGGCAACGCAGTTGAGGAACCAACAGTTTATTTTTCATTTATTTCATTAAAGTTGATTATTATATTACGTCGTTCAAAGAAAAGCATGTGTTGATTGATTCGTGTTTAATGAGTGATAATTTAAAACAAACTTTAGACCCACTACATATTTACATTGAACCATAGTTCTGACATGGATCATTTTGACCCCTGAGGCATATCCACTACATATTTACATTGAACCATAGTTCTGACATGGATCATTTTGACCCCAGAGGCATATCTTTTATCACAGCCAAAATGTGGTTTATTCCATTTTTCATGACTTTGTCAATCAACTTGTTCATAATAAATCTAAATCCTGGTTTAGTGTTTCTGTATCATTATGGACTTTTAACAAACTCAAATCCTTTGGAGTCATTTTGACTCCAGCCAAAAGCACCTTTGATAAATAGGACGTTTATTTCAAATCAGAATCACATTTTATTGGTCACATACACGTGTTTAGCAAATGTTATTGCGGGTGTAGCAAAATGCTTGTGTTTCTAGCTCCGACAGCAGTAATATCTAACAAGTAATATCTAATCATTTCACAACATATACCCAATACACACACATCTAAGTATTTGAATGTAGGTTTCTCTGTAGACATGATCCATCCCACCAGAGGGTGGAGGGGTACCTGTATCAGTGGTTTTGACCAGATAGACACCTGCAGACACACAGTATAGTGCCTCCCATGTTCTCTCCTAAGATTGGACTTTCTATACCACGTATCACCTGACTGTGTACAAAACTGCCAATGATAGAAACCTCTTCCAGTGGTATACAGTATATTCATTAAGTATTCAGACCCCTTCACTTATTCCACATTTAGTTACGTTACAGCCTCATTATAAAATTGAATATGTTTTCCCCTCATCAATCTAAACACAAAACCCCATAATGACAAACCAAAAACAGATTTTTAGACATTTTTGCAAATGTATTTACTTAAGTATTCAGACCCTTTGCTATGAGACTCGAAAATGAGCTCAGACATCTTGATTCCATTGATCATCCTTGAGATGTTTCTACAACTTGATTGGAGTCCACCTGTGGTAAATTCAATACATTAGACATGGTTTGGAAAGGCACACACCTGTCTATATAAGGTCCCACAGTTTACAGTGCATGTCAGAGCAAAAACCAAGCCATGAGGTCAAAGGAAATGTCCGTAGAGATTTGAGACAGGATTGTGTCGAGGCACAGATCTGTGGAAACGTACCAAAAAATTTCTGCAGCATTGACGGTCCCCATGAACACAATGGCCGCCATCATTCTTAAATGGAAGAAGTTTGGAACCACCAATACTGTTCCTAGAGCTGGCCGCCCGGCCAAACTGAGACATCGGGGGAGAAGGGCCTTGGCCAGGGGGGAGAACAAGAACCCGATGTTCACTCTGACAGAGCTCCAGATTTCCACTGTGGAGACGGGAGAACCTTCCAGAAGGACACCATCTCTGCAGCACTCCGCCAATCAGGCCTTAATGTAGCAATGATTAAATTGTCAACATTTATTCAATGGACAATTCTGTGAACTGCTCTGTGAAAGGTGTCGGCTAGAGATTAATTGCTGGAGCTTGCAGAGATTTGTAGTCTTGCATGTTGTCTACTTTGATGCTAATTAGCATATTTGAAGCAGAGAGTAGAGAGAGACATCCCCATTAGTTCCTGCCAAGGCAGCATCTACTCTTCCTGGGGTTTATTATGGATCCCCATTAGTTCCTGCCAAGGCAGCAGCTACTCTTCCTGGGGGTTTATTATGGATCCCCATTAGTTCCTGCCAAGGCAGCAGCTACTCTTCCTGGGGTTTATTATGGATCCCCATTAGTTCCTGCCAAGGCAGCAGCTACTCTTCCTGGGGGTTTATTATGGATCCCCATTAGTTCCTGCCAAGGCAGCAGCTACTCTTCCTGGGGTTTATTATGGCTCCCCATTAGTTCCTGTCAAGGCAGCAGCTACTCTTCCTGGGGTTTATTATGGATCCCCATTAGTTCCTGCCAAGGCAGCAGCTACTCTTCCTGGGGGTTTATTATGGATCCCCATTAGTTCCTGCCAAGGCAGCAGCTACTCTTCCTGGGGTTTATTATGGATCCCCATTAGTTCCTGCCAAGGCAGCAGCTACTCTTCCTGGGGTTTATTATGGATCCCCATTAGTTCCTGCCAAGGCAGCAGCTACTCTTCCTGGGGTTTATTATGGATCCCCATTAGTTCCTGCCAAGGCAGCAGCTACTCTTCCTGGGGTTTATTATGGATCCCCATTAGTTCCTGCCAAGGCAGCAGCTACTCTTCCTGGGGTTTATTATGGATCCCCATTAGTTCCTGCCAAGGCAGCAGCTACTCTTCCTGGGGTTTATTATGGATCCCCATTAGTTCCTGCCAAGGCAGCAGCTACTCTTCCTGGGGTTTATTATGGATCCCCATTAGTTCCTGCCAAGGCAGCAGCTACTCTTCCTGGGGTTTATTGTGGATCCCCATTAGTTCCTGCCAAGGCAGCAGCTACTCTTCCTGGGGTTTATTATGGATCCCCATTAGTTCCTGCCAAGGCAGCAGCTACTCTTCCTGGGGTTTATTGTGGATCCCCATTAGTTCCTGCCAAGGCAGCAGCTACTCTTCCTGGGGTTTATTATGGATCCCCATTAGTTCCTGCCAAGGCAGCAGCTACTCTTCCTGGGGTTTAATATGGATCCCCATTAGTTCCTGCCAAGGCAGCAGCTACTCTTCCTGGGGTTTATTATGGATCCCCATTAGTTCCTGCCAAGGCAGCAGCTACTCTTCCTGGGGTTTAATATGGATCCCCATTAGTTCCTGCCAAGGCAGCAGCTACTCTTCCTGGGGTTTAATATGGATCCCCATTAGTTCCTGCCAAGGCAGCAGCTACTCTTCCTGGGGTTAATTATGGATCCCCATTAGTTCCTGCCAAGGCAGCAGCTACTCTTCCTGGGGTTTATTATGGATCCCCATTAGTTCCTGCCAAGGCAGCAGCTACTCTTCCTGGGGTTTATTACGGATCCCCATTAGTTCCTGCCAAGGCAGCAGCTACTCTTCCTGGGGTCCAGCTAAAATAAAGGCAGTTATACCATTTTAAAAACATGACAATAAATTGACAACACACTGTGTCCTCAGTCACCTTGTCCCAGAGACATTTACATGGTTATCAAAACATCACACCAGGGTGAGTCTAAACAAAACACAGCCCTGTGGGGAAAATGAATGGAACCATCTCCCTGTTTGACCTCTAGTTGTCATGGATATTATGACTCTACAGAGACACACAGTGGACGTGTCAAAATATGTTCCATTGATAAATCACACTTTATTTAACCTCAATGTCATCTTGTGTTTACATGGCATTGTAGATTGTAGCTGTATATAGGATGTATTCTGGATGTTTTCAGTGTGTTTTTAACCCTTTCAGACAATGGATTAATCACAATTAAAAATAGTGCACTAACATTACACAAAGTGAACTCAAGTCTGACAGCCCAAACAAACACACACATTCTCAGTCAAAAACACAAGTCAGAACACAGCCTCTCAATTCTCTCATGTGTTTTCAGGTTCTCTGACTGGGAAAATGTCTTTCCACAATGAGAGCAGTGGTATGTCTTCTCCTCCTGTGTATTTGTATGTATTCCTTCATGCTCTTTCAGGTACCTTAACCGGGTAAATCTCTCTCCACACTGGGAGCAGCGGTACATCTTCTTACCTGTGTGTGTCCTCTCGTGCTTGTTCAGGTTTCCTACCTGGCCAAAACTCTTTCCACAATGGGAACATTGGAAAAGCTTTTCCCCTGTGTGTCCCCTCTCATGCGTTTGCAGGCTCCCTAACTGGGTAAACGACATTCCACATTGGGAACAGTGGTAAGGCTTCTCTCCAGTGTGTATTCTCTCGTGCGTTTGCAGGCTCCCTAACTGGGTAAATGACATTCCACATTGGGAACAGTGGTAAGGCTTCTCTCCAGTGTGTATTCTCTTATGTGTTCTCAGGCTCCCTAACTGAGTAAAACTCTTTCCACACGGGGAGCAGTGATGTCGTCCTGCTGGTTTGGACGTCTCGGGGTCTGGTTTCCCTGAAGGACTCTTCCTGCTGTCAGAAGGAGAGTCTGGTCTCTCTCCTGTCAAAGACAAACAGATGATTTAATTAAACAGAGACCTGAATGAAACCTCCACACGATAAAACTTCCTATGACGTTTAATCTAGACTAGATCCCTCAATCACCTAAAGTCACTTTTCACAAGTGTTATTAAAGCCACTACAAAATGCAGGTCTCTGTGTGGTTCTTAGTCAGAGAGGCCTATAGAATGGTCTAGAATGTCATTGTATGTTGTAGCGTTTACACCAGTCCAGCCTACGCTTGACACTCTAGCAACGATTAAGTACTTTATGATAACGCGGAAATTAAATAAACGATTTGGTATCATTTTTATGATGGAAGATTGAATAAGTGTGCTTCAAACGGTTTGCTTGTAATGATTTGAAGCCATCGTCTCGACTACCTGTGCATGAGAGTCCATTCAACTCAGTTTCCCTACCTGAAAAAACGCCATTCCGTAAAGTATATTTGCGCACGCAAATTCAGGAAGAAACTGAAGAGCAGATGGCCTGACCGCGTTTTGCGACTGTCGGCTCACTTGACCGCAGACAACGGTGGGCTGGAAATCGCCTCCAGTTTAGTACAGTGGAATTGCAGTATTGAATGAAGGCAAGTCCATTCCGTGAGACATTTAAGTTGTGATTTTGGTTGCAAATCCATTGTTAAAGTTTTGTTGTTGGGCAGCTTCTTGATGCTATTCACATCTTACAGTGTAGCTTTATCAATTCCTACATTAAAAAACGGCATTTAAGCTCAGAACTAGAGTAGAATGCCGTTTTAAAACCACGTATCAGTTCAACAACTATTTTCAAGACAGGACTTACTGGTGTTCTCAGATCTTCTGTCTCCTCCTCTTCTTCCCTCTCCTCCTCCTTCAATATGACAGTTATCTCTCCTTCATTCACTCCAAAAAAAGTATAATCGTTTTCTTCCTCTTCTTTCTGTGTAACAGCCTCACCCTCTACTTCTTCGTTTACTGTGACATCCTCCTCTTCATTCTCCTCTTTCACGACAACGTTCAGCCAAATACCTTCTTTCTCCTTCCAGCAGACCTCTTTTTTAGCAGGAGGGCAGCAGCTTGCTGAGCTCATGGTCGGGGATGTTAGCCAGCTAACCTAGCTAGTTAGCGACTAGCCTAGTGATAGGCTCATTTATCAAGCCAGCTACCGTTACCTGACTAAACGGAAATATGACATGAAATGGGGAAACTAGTTAAAAGACAGAATTATGTTCCAAAAACAGAAGTAAATATAGACCGAAGCAGTCTGAACAGCTTGAACGTTTCCGCTAGGAAGCTACCGAGGTGGCTGACGAGATGTTGTTGAAGAGGCGTCCCGTCCACTACATTATACGTCACTCTGATAGCATCGCCTGAAAAACGCATATCGCCATCTGTTGACTGGAGTGGTTAACGCAGATACATGTTTATTTTATTTCCAGACAAAAAGTGCATTTTTAAATTTATTTCATTAAATAATAATATAATAGTCAGACAACTGCAGATTTGTAATAAGTATGAATTTAAAACCTACTTCCACATTCTACCAACCCAACAGATGTATCTACTACAGGGAATATTAACCAATGAGGTGGGTCTTTCCACATTCTACCAACCCAACAGATGGTTCTACTACAGGGAATATTAACCAATGAGGTGGGTCTTTCCACATTCTACCAACCCAACAGATGGTTCTACTACAGGGAATATTAACCAGTGAGGTGGGTCTTTCCACATTCTACCAACACAACAGATGTTTCTACTACAGGGAATATTAACCAATGAGGTGGGTCTTTCCACATTCTACCAACCCAACAGATGTTTCTACTACAGGGAATATTAACCAATGAGGTGGGTCTTTACACATTCTACCAACACAACAGATGTTTCTACTACAGGGAATATTAACCAATGAGGTGGGTCTTTCCACATTCTACCAACACAACAGATGTTTCTACAATGAACACTTTCAGGTTCATTGAAGTTAAATTCCCAAAAAGCCTAAACAGGTTTGGTCATTATCAGGTATTGGAGCGTTGAAAGACGATGCACAACAACGGTTTCTTCCACGAAACCACGACTTCAATAACCACCGCGGTCAAAATAACTGTCAAGTTATTCGCAATCTAAACGACTACCGCTACAATCGACCTGTTCGCAACACATGGGTATTGGATCTGACCTCATTGATCCAGACAGTCCTCTGAGTAACCCCCCTGTCTGAAACACTCATCCAGACAGTCCTCTGAGTAACCCCACTGTCTGAAACACTCATCCAGACAGTCCTCTGAGTAACCCCCTGTCTGAAACACTCATCCAGACAGTCCTCTGAGTAACCCCACTGTCTGAAACACTCATCCAGACAGTCCTCTGAGTAACCCCACTGTCTGAAACACTCATCCAGACAGTCCTCTGAGTAACCCCACTGTCTGAAACACTCATCCAGACAGTCCTCTGAGTAACCCCACTGTCTGAAACACTCAGCCAGACAGTCCTCTGAGTAACCCCACTGTCTATAACACTCAGCCAGACAGTCAGCTTGTTTGTGATAGTCACTCTGTGTACCACAAAACCTGTGTATGCGACAGTATTGGCTGATGGAGGCTATTTTCTAGGGTTGTAGGTTGGAAGCTATCAGGGAATTCCTGTCCGTCATCTTCCTGTATAGGTCTGTGCTAAAGCCACCAATCTCCCTCTTAATCACAATGTCCAGATAACTTGATTCATGTGCATCAAATGTGAGGATGAATTTCAGAAAAAGAAGACGCTCTGGATTGATCACTGGAGTCAGATGTGAAGGAGGAGGTTGATCATCAGGAGTCAGATGTGAAGGAGGAGGTTGATCATCAGGAGTCAGATGTGAAGGAGGAGGTTGATCATCAGGAGTCAGATGTGAAGGAGGAGGTTGATCATCAGGAGTCAGATGTGAAGGAGGAGGTTGATGGCCACATCAGTGAATTGTACTTTTTGGAGAAAAGTCCTCTGGTCTGATGAAACAAATATAGAACTGTTTGGCCATAATGACCATCGTTATGTTTGGAAGAAAAAGGGAGAGGCTTGCAAACCAAAGAACACCATCCCAACCGTGAAGCATGGAGGTGGCAGCATCATGTTTGTGGGGGTGTTTTGCTGCAGGGGAGACTAGTGCACTTCACAAATTAGATGGCATCATGAAGTGGGGAAATTATGTGGATATATTGAAGCAACATGTAAAGACATGAGTTAAAGCTTGGTCGCAAATGGGTCTTCCAAATGGACAATGACCCCAAGCATGCTTCCAAAGTTGTGGCAAAATGGCTTAAGGACAACAAAGTCAGGGTATTGGATTTTAAACAGAAACAAAATGGCAGCCCAGAGACCTGAGCTGTGTTGGAATACTCATACTAACTGTACTATTTGTGACGTACATTGAGTTTGTAGTTTGCTTATTGGTCATAGTATGATATAGTTGGTTTAGCCAAAAGTTCCCTGGTATGCAAGCATTTCAAAACTTTTATTCACTTTTATGGGGTATTGTGATGTCATTATGGGGTATTGTGATGTCATTATGGGGTATTGTCTGAAGATAGATCATCATCCATTTTAGAATAGTAGCCAAAGAACATTTTACTGGTTGAAGTCGTTTTTAAATATAAAGTAGTACATTTTCGACAAAAACATAAACGTTATATTAATCAGGACATTCAAATGAACCTTACAATTATAATCCAAAGTAGTGTGAAATGCACTCATAAGCAACCTGTAAATGGAGGCTATATCTGCTGTCAGCCTATGAGAAGTCCCCTGAGTTTTCCCCCACGGGGGTGAATTAGTGATTAGACACAGAGATTAATGTGAGGTTCCTTGAGTAGCATCCTGATCTTACACTGATAGTGTGTTGTCATATTCAGAATACATTGTGGAAAAACTACAATCTCTGCTCACCTTTTTGCATCTCCTTTTACAGTGGATTTTTGCTGTTGTGGGCCTTTAACCATCTGTCTGACTTGTTGTTTACACAGGACAGAGACCTGACTATCGTGGATCCTTTGGGGAGCATCAACATCATGATGCTAACGAGGCAGAGAAGAGTCCCTCCAGTTTATATCACCTCAAGAAACACCAGCAGAGACCCACAGAGAAGAAATCTCATTGCTTCTCAGACTGTGGGAAAGGTTGCAAATCTTCATCAGAACATACAATACACCAGAGAATACACACTGGAGAGAAACCTTATAACTGTGATCAATGTGGGAAGAGTTTTACTCACTCAAGCTGCCTGATAGTACATCTGAGAGCAACACAAGGGAGAGAAACCTTACCACTGCCCTGACTGCGGAAAGAGTTTTGTTAGTTCAACAGATTTAAAATCACACCAGAAAATACACACTGGAGTGAAACCTTATAACTGTACTCAACGTGTGAAGAGTTTTGTTACATCTAGCCATCTGAACACACCAGAGAACACACACAGGAGAGAAACCTTACAGCTGTAGTCAATGTGGGAAGAGTTTTATTCAGTCAAGCAGCCTGATATCACACCAGAGAACACACACAGGAGAGAAACCTTATAGCTGTGATCAATGTCACAAGAGATACTCTGATAAAATATATCTGATCAAACATCAGAAAATACATTAATGAAGGAGTTGTTTCATGATATCAATGAATTAATGTCACAATGTAGAATGTTTTAACATTGTAGTAGGAGTATTTTAATGATGTCACAATGTAGAATGTTTTCACATCGTAGTTGGAGGATTTTAATGATGTCACAATGTAGAATGTTTAAACATTGTAGTTGGAGAACAAAGGATTTGAATTTGTTAAAAGTCCATATTGATACAGCAACACTAAACCAGGATTTAGATTGATTAAGAACAAGTTGAAATTGTTATCATTCTGAAAAAATCTATGATGATTCAGGAAAATGTTATTCTTGTTGTTATTCACTAATGTTTTAATAAAATATTTAAATTCAATCAGAAACATTTAGAATTTTGGAATTTTTGTTTGTTTGTTTGTGTACAAAGTATTTGGCAACAAGAATTTAAAAAATGCACAATCATTTCAGTGGTTTTGTTATCATTGCAATAGTAACATATTATATCCCTCATGTAAAACATGGGCAGTGTTCATAATGGTAAATAAGTATCTTACAAGGTTTTCCCAAAATTCGGACACAAAAGTACATCAAAGAACAAGTGGGACAGATTCTCACCTTTTTCACAGAAAACACAGATATCATCAACAGCCACACATGTGGACATCATAGAATTACATGGATATATCTGATGTAACATGTTAAAGTGCCCTTCCTTAACCTTGTTTGTTACACAGTATTTGTGAGGCCTTAACCAGGCATGTTTCCAGACAAGGTCAGGAATAAGAGGCAGGTTCCACAAACACTTTCCTCTCGGTGGAAGTTGCTTTTGTGAACGGAGAATTTGTCTTATATATTTATTACAACAAGATCTCTCAAGTAAACCCACACCTTCCAATCTGAGTTCTGGATAAACTTTGTGATCATTCCCAAAGATAAGATGGGTTTTCATTAGTGTAGTTAGACCCCTGGGAACGGCTCTGAGTTCTGGATCAACTTTGTGATCATTACCAAAGATAAGATGGGTTTTCATTAGTGTAGTTAGACCCCTGGGAACGGCTCTGACCACAGAAATAAACTCTCTGAAAGGTATTGGAAACCCTTTCAATGTTATAAATTGTTCATATGTGAGAATATTACCTCTGTTGTCAAAAACATCAAGAACAAAGTCATTATTCCTCTCATGCCAGCTGGGGTAGAACAAGGACTTATTCCTTACAGTCATGTCTGAATTATTCCACAAAAGAGCTTTATGTGGGGAAAAAATGTGCAGAAAACCTATTTTCCAGGCCCTTAAAGCTTGTTGGCGAAACTTAGACAATTTAACGGCTAATCTTTCAGGAATATAATTACATTTCAGTAAAAATTGAAGACCTCCCAACTTATGAAACACATTATTTGGAATGAAATACCATATTGAATCAGTATTGATCAAACATCTTTTCAACCAGTTGATCTTGAAAGTGTTATTTATGTCACAAAGTCCAACACTTCCAGACCTCCTTCAGCTCTTTTATTAGAGGACTGACTCTTTCAGTTTGTGAGATTTATTTTTCCAGATGAAGTCAAGAAAGGTCTTGTTGATCTCTTTACAAGTAGCAGGATTTACACATAAAGATAATGAGGGGTACACAAAACCAGACAGTCCCTCTGCCTTGGACAGAAGTACTCTCCCAAGTATAGAAACATCTCTTTTTAGACAATTATTACATATATTTTTGGTTTTCTTAATTTTAGGAGAGAAATTAATGTGTTGTCTGACTAAGTGTTTTTTTTGACAGATGTATTCCTAAATATTTAACACAGACCTTTACAGGAATATTTTCTATTTCTTTATCATCAGAGTCAAATAAACATAATATTTCTGTACTGTATAAACACTGCTAATCCAACAATAGTGCTAGGTGTCTGTACTATATAAACACTGCTAATCCAACAATAGTGCTAGGTGTCTGTACTATATAAACACTGCTAATCCAACAATAGTGCTAGGTGTCTGTACTATATAAACACTGCTAATACAACAATAGTGCTAGGTGTCTGTACTATATAAACACTGCTAATCCAACAATAGTGCTAGGTGTCTGTACTATATAAACACTGCTAATACAACAATGGTGCTAGGTGTCTGTACTATATAAACACTGCTAATCCAACAATAGTGCTAGGTGTCTGTACTATATAAACACTGCTAATCCAACAATAGTGCTAGGTGTCTGTACTATATAAACACTGCTAATCCAACAATAGTGCTAGGTGTCTGTACTATATAAACACTGCTAATCCAACAATAGTGCTAGGTGTCTGTACTATATAAACACTGCTAATCCAACAATAGTGCTAGGTGTCTGTACTATATAAACACTGCTAATCCAACAATAGTGCTAGGTGTCTGTACTATATAAACACTGCTAATCCAACAATAGTGCTAGGTGTCTACTATATAAACACTGCTAATTTTTATTTTATTTTTTTATTTTACCTTTATTTAACCAGGTAGGCAAGTTGAGAACAAGTTCTCATTTACAATTGCGACCTGGCCAAGATAAAGCAAAGCAGTTCGACAGATACAACGACACAGAGTTACACATGGAGTAAAAACAAACATACAGTCAATAATGCAGTATAAACAAGTCTATATACAATGTGAGCAAATGAGGTGAGAAGGGAGGTAAAGGCAAAAAAGGCCATGATGGCAAAGTAAATACAATATAGCAAGTAAAATACTGGAATGGTAGTTTTGCAATGGAAGAATGTGCAAAGTAGAAATAAAAATAATGGGGTGCAAAGGAGCAAAATAAATAAATAAATTAAAATTAAATACAGTTGGGAAAGAGGTAGTTGTTTGGGCTAAATTATAGGTGGGCTATGTACAGGTGCAGTAATCTGTGAGCTGCTCTGACAGTTGGTGCTTAAAGCTAGTGAGGGAGATAAGTGTTTCCAGTTTCAGAGATTTTTGTAGTTCGTTCCAGTCATTGGCAGCAGAGAACTGGAAGGAGAGGCGGCCAAAGAAAGAATTGGTTTTGGGGGTGACTAGAGAGATATACCTGCTGGAGCGTGTGCTACAGGTGGGAGATGCTATGGTGACCAGCGAGCTGAGATAAGGGGGGACTTTACCTAGCAGGGTCTTGTAGATGACATGGAGCCAGTGGGTTTGGCGACGAGTATGAAGCGAGGGCCAGCCAACGAGAGCGTACAGGTCGCAATGGTGGGTAGTATATGGGGCTTTGGTGATAAAACGGATTGCACTGTGATAGACTGCATCCAATTTGTTGAGTAGGGTATTGGAGGCTATTTTGTAAATGACATCGCCAAAGTCGAGGATTGGTAGGATGGTCAGTTTTACAAGGGTATGTTTGGCAGCATGAGTGAAGGATGCTTTGTTGCGAAATAGGAAGCCAATTCTAGATTTAACTTTGGATTGGAGATGTTTGATATGGGTCTGGAAGGAGAGTTTACAGTCTAACCAGACACCTAAGTATTTGTAGTTGTCCACGTATTCTAAGTCAGAGCCGTCCAGAGTAGTGATGTTGGACAGGCGGGTAGGTGCAGGTAGCGATCGGTTGAAGAGCATGCATTTAGTTTTACTTGTATTTAAGAGCAATTGGAGGCCACGGAAGGAGAGTTGTATGGCATTGAAGCTTGCCTGGAGGGTTGTTAACACAGTGTCCAAAGAAGGGCCGGAAGTATACAGAATGGTGTCGTCTGCGTAGAGGTGGATCAGGGACTCACCAGCAGCAAGAGCGACCTCATTGATGTATACAGAGAAGAGAGTCGGTCCAAGAATTGAACCCTGTGGCACCCCCATAGAGACTGCCAGAGGTCCGGACAGCAGACCCTCCGATTTGACACACTGAACTCTATCAGAGAAGTAGTTGGTGAACCAGGCGAGGCAATCATTTGTGAAACCAAGGCTGTCGAGTCTGCCGATGAGGATATGGTGATTGACAGTCGAAAGCCTTGGCCAGATCAATGAATACGGCTGCACAGTAATGTTTCTTATCGATGGCGGTTAAGATATCGTTTAGGACCTTGAGCGTGGCTGAGGTGCACCCATGACCAGCTCTGAAACCAGATTGCATAGCAGTGAAGGTATGGTGAGATTTGAAATGGTCGGTAATCTGTTTGTTGACTTGGCTTTCGAAGACCTTAGAAAGGCACGGTAGGATAGATATAGGTCTGTAGCAGTTTGGGTCAAGAGTGTCCCCCCCTTTGAAGAGGGGGATGACCGCAGCTGCTTTCCAATCTTTGGGAATCTCAGACGACACGAAAGAGAGGTTGAACAGGCTAGTAATAGGGGTGGCAACAATTTCGGCAGATAATTTTAGAAAGAAAGGGTCCAGATTGTCTAGCCCGGCTGATTTGTAGGGGTCCAGATTTTGCAGCTCTTTCAGAACATCAGCTGAATGGATTTGGGAGAAGGAGAAATGGGGAAGGCTTGGGCGAGTTGCTGTTGGGGGTGCAGTGCTGTTGTCCGGGGTAGGAGTAGCCAGGTGGAAAGCATGGCCAGCCGTAGAAAAATGCTTATTGAAATTCTCAATTATGGTGGATTTATCAGTGGTGACAGTGTTTCCTATCTTCAGTGCAGTGGACAGCTGGGAGGAGGTGTTCTTATTCTCCATGGACTTTACAGTGTCCCAGAACTTTTTTGAGTTAGTGTTGCAGGAAGCAAATTTCTGCTTGAAAAAGCTAGCCTTGGCTTTTCTAACTGCCTGTGTATAATGGTTTCTAGCTTCCCTGAACAGCTGCATATCATATCGATGCTAATGCAGAACGCCATAGGATGTTTTTGTGTTGGTTAAGGGCAGTCAGGTCTGGGGAGAACCAAGGGCTATATCTGTTCCTGGTTCTATATTTCTTGAATGGGGCATGTTTATTTAAGATGGTTAGGAAGGCATTTAAAAAAAATATCCAGGCATCCTCTACTGACGGGATGAGATCAATATCCTTCCAGGATACCCCGGCCAGGTCGATTAGAAAGGCCTGCTCGCAGAAGTGTTTCAGGGAGCGTTTTACAATGATGAGTGGAGGTCGTTTGACCACTGACCCATTACGGATGCAGGCAATGAGGCAGTGATCGCTGAGATCTTGGTTGAAGACAGCAGAGGTGTATTTAGAGGGGAAGTTGGTTAGGATGATATCTATGAGGGTGCCCGTGTTTAAGGCTTTGGGGAGGTACCTGGTAGGTTCATTGATAATTTGTGTGAGATTGAGGGCATCAAGTTTAGATTGTAGGATGGCTGGGGTGTTAAGCATGTTCCAGTTTAGGTCGCCTAGCAGCACGAACTCTGAAGATAGATGGGGGGCAATCAGTTCACATATGGTGTCCAGAGCACAGCTGGGGGCAGAGGGTGGTCTATAGCAGGCGGCAACGGTGAGAGACTTGTTTTTAGAGAGGTGGATTTTTAAAAGTAGAAGTTCAAATTGTTTGGGTACAGACCTGGATAGTAGGACAGAACTCTGCAGGCTATCTTTGCAGTAGATTGCAACACCGCCCCCTTTGGCAGTTATATCTTGTCTGAAAATGTTGTAGTTTGGAATTAAAATGTCTGAATTTTTGGTGGTCTTCCTAAGCCTAATACAACAATAGTGCTAGGTGTCTGTACTATATAAACACTGCTAATCCAACAATAGTGCTAGGTGTCTGTACTATATAAACACTACTAATACAACAATAGTGTAGGTGTCTGTACTATATAAACACTGCTAATCCAACAATAGTGCTAGGTGTCTGTACTATAGAAACACTGCTAATACAACAATAGTGCTAGGTGTCTGTACTATATAAACACTGCTAATCCAACAATAGTGTAGGTGTCTGTACTATAGAAACACTGCTAATACAACAATAGTGCTAGGTGTCTGTACTATATAAACACTGCTAATCCAACAATAGTGCTCGGTGTCTGTACTATAGAAACACTGCTAATCCAACAATAGTGCTAGGTGTCTGTACTATATAAACACTGCTAATCCAACAATAGTGCTAGGTGTCTGTACTATATAAACACTGTTAATCCAACAATAGTGCTAGGTGTCTACTATTATCCTACTGAACAGTATAGCTTGGGTTGGTCTACTATTATCCTACTGAACAGTACAGCTTGGGTTGGTCTACTATTATCCTACTGAACAGTACAGCTTGGGTTGGTCTACTATTATCCTACTGAACAGTACAGCTTGGGTTGGTCTACTATTATCCTACTGAAGAGTACAGCTTGGGTTGGTCTACTATTATCCTACTGAACAGTACAGCTTGGGTTGGTCTACTATTATCCTACTGAGCAGTACAGCTTGGGTTGGTCTACTATTATCCTACTGAGCAGTACAGCTTGGGTTGGTCTACTATTATCCTACTGAACAGTACAGCTTGGGTTGGTCTACTATTATCCTACTGAACAGTACAGCTTGGGTTGGTCTACTATTATCCTACTGAACAGTACAGCTTGGGTTGGTCTACTATTATCCTACTGAACAGTACAGCTTGGGTTGGTCTACTATTATCCTACTGAACAGTACAGCTTGGGTTGGTCTACTATTATCCTACTGAACAGTACAGCTTGGGTTGGTCTACTATTATCCTACTGAGCAGTACAGCTTGGGTTGGTCTACTATTATCCTACTGAACAGTACAGCTTGGGTTGGTCTACTATTATCCTACTGAACAGTACAGCTTGGGTTGGTCTACTATTATCCTACTGAACAGTACAGCTTGGGTTGGTCTACTATTATCCTACTGAACAGTACAGCTTGGGTTGGTCTACTATTATCCTACTGAACAGTACAGCTTGGGTTGGTCTACTATTATCCTACTGAGCAGTACAGCTTGGGTTGGTCTACTATTATCCTACTGAGCAGTACAGCTTGGGTTGGTCTACTATTATCCTACTGAGCAGTACAGCTTGGGTTGGTCTACTATTATCCTACTGAACAGTACAGCTTGGGTTGGTCTACTATTATCCTACTGAACAGTACAGCTTGGGTTGGTCTACTATTATCCTACTGAGCAGTACAGCTTGGTTGGTCTACTATTATCCTACTGAGCAGTACAGCTTGGGTTGGTCTACTATTATCCTACTGAGCAGTACAGCTTGGGTTGGTCTACTATTATCCTACTGAACAGTACAGCTTGGGTTGGTCTACTATTATCCTACTGAACAGTACAGCTTGGGTTGGTCTACTATTATCCTACTGAACAGTACAGCTTGGGTTGGTCTACTATTATCCTACTGAACAGTACAGCTTGGGTTGATCTACTATTATCCTACTGAACAGTACAGCTTGGGTTGGTCTACTATTATCCTACTGAACAGTACAGCTTGGGTTGGTCTACTATTATCCTACTGAACAGTACAGCTTGGGTTGGTCTACTATTATCCTACTGAACAGTACAGCTTGGGTTGGTCTACTATTATCCTACTGAACAGTACAGCTTGGGTTGGTCTACTATTATCCTACTGAACAGTACAGCTTGGGTTGGTCTACTATTATCCTACTGAGCAGTACAGCTTGGGTTGGTCTACTATTATCCTACTGAGCAGTACAGCTTGGGTTGGTCTACTATTATCCTACTGAGCAGTACAGCTTGGGTTGGTCTACTATTATCCTACTGAGCAGTACAGCTTGGGTTGGTCTACTATTATCCTACTGAACAGTACAGCTTGGGTTGGTCTACTATTATCCTACTGAACAGTACAGCTTGGGTTGGTCTACTATTATCCTACTGAACAGTACAGCTTGGGTTGGTCTACTATTATCCTACTGAACAGTACAGCTTGGGTTGGTCTACTATTATCCTACTGAACAGTACAGCTTGGGTTGGTCTACTATTATCCTACTGAGCAGTACAGCTTGGGTTGGTCTACTATTATCCTACTGAACAGTACAGCTTGGGTTGGTCTACTATTATCCTACTGAACAGTACAGCTTGGGTTGGTCTACTATTATCCTACTGAACAGTACAGCTTGGGTTGGTCTACTATTATCCTACTGAACAGTACAGCTTGGGTTGGTCTACTATTATCCTACTGAACAGTACAGCTTGGGTTGGTCTACTATTATCCTACTGAGCAGTACAGCTTGGGTTGGTCTACTATTATCCTACTGAGCAGTACAGCTTGGGTTGGTCTACTATTATCCTACTGAGCAGTACAGCTTGGGTTGGTCTACTATTATCCTACTGAACAGTACAGCTTGGGTTGGTCTACTATTATCCTACTGAACAGTACAGCTTGGGTTGGTCTACTATTATCCTACTGAACAGTACAGCTTGGGTTGGTCTACTATTATCCTACTGAACAGTACAGCTTGGGTTGATCTACTATTATCCTACTGAACAGTACAGCTTGGGTTGGTCTACTATTATCCTACTGAACAGTACAGCTTGGGTTGGTCTACTATTATCCTACTGAACAGTACAGCTTGGGTTGGTCTACTATTATCCTACTGAACAGTACAGCTTGGGTTGGTCTACTATTATCCTACTGAACAGTACAGCTTGGGTTGGTCTACTATTATCCTACTAAACAGTACAGCTTGGGTTGGTCTACTATTATCCTACTGAACAGTACAGCTTGGGTTGGTCTACTATTATCCAACTGAACAGTACAGCTTGGGTTGGTCTACTATTATCCTACTAAACAGTACAGCTTGGGTTGGTCTGCTATTATCCAACTGAACAGTACAGCTTGGGTTGATCTACTATTATCCTACTGAACAGTACAGCTTGGGTTGGTCTACTATTATCCAACTGAACAGTACAGCTTGGGTTGGTCTACTATTATCCTACTGAACAGTACAGCTTGGGTTGGTCTACTATTATCCTACTGAACAGTACAGCTTGGGTTGGTCTACTATTATCCAACTGAACAGTACAGCTTGGGTTGGTCTACTATTATCCTACTGAGCAGTACAGCTTGGGTTGGTCTACTATTATCCTACTGAGCAGTACAGCTTGGGTTGGTCTACTATTATCCTACTGAGCAGTACAGCTTGGGTTGGTCTACTATTATCCTACTGAGCAGTACAGCTTGGGTTGGTCTACTATTATCCTACTGAACAGTACAGCTTGGGTTGGTCTACTATTATCCTACTGAACAGTACAGCTTGGGTTGGTCTACTATTATCCTACTGAACAGTACAGCTTGGGTTGGTCTACTATTATCCTACTGAACAGTACAGCTTGGGTTGGTCTACTATTATCCTACTGAACAGTACAGCTTGGGTTGGTCTACTATTATCCTACTGAGCAGTACAGCTTGGGTTGGTCTACTATTATCCTACTGAACAGTACAGCTTGGGTTGGTCTACTATTATCCTACTGAACAGTACAGCTTGGGTTGGTCTACTATTATCCTACTGAACAGTACAGCTTGGGTTGGTCTACTATTATCCTACTGAACAGTACAGCTTGGGTTGGTCTACTATTATCCTACTGAACAGTACAGCTTGGGTTGGTCTACTATTATCCTACTGAGCAGTACAGCTTGGGTTGGTCTACTATTATCCTACTGAGCAGTACAGCTTGGGTTGGTCTACTATTATCCTACTGAGCAGTACAGCTTGGGTTGGTCTACTATTATCCTACTGAACAGTACAGCTTGGGTTGGTCTACTATTATCCTACTGAACAGTACAGCTTGGGTTGGTCTACTATTATCCTACTGAACAGTACAGCTTGGGTTGGTCTACTATTATCCTACTGAACAGTACAGCTTGGGTTGATCTACTATTATCCTACTGAACAGTACAGCTTGGGTTGGTCTACTATTATCCTACTGAACAGTACAGCTTGGGTTGGTCTACTATTATCCTACTGAACAGTACAGCTTGGGTTGGTCTACTATTATCCTACTGAACAGTACAGCTTGGGTTGGTCTACTATTATCCTACTGAACAGTACAGCTTGGGTTGGTCTACTATTATCCTACTAAACAGTACAGCTTGGGTTGGTCTACTATTATCCTACTGAACAGTACAGCTTGGGTTGGTCTACTATTATCCAACTGAACAGTACAGCTTGGGTTGGTCTACTATTATCCTACTAAACAGTACAGCTTGGGTTGGTCTGCTATTATCCAACTGAACAGTACAGCTTGGGTTGATCTACTATTATCCTACTGAACAGTACAGCTTGGGTTGGTCTACTATTATCCAACTGAACAGTACAGCTTGGGTTGGTCTACTATTATCCTACTGAACAGTACAGCTTGGGTTGGTCTACTATTATCCTACTGAACAGTACAGCTTGGGTTGATCTACTATTATCCAACTGAACAGTACAGCTTGGGTTGGTCTACTAGTATCCTACTGAACAGTACAGCTTGGGTTGGTCTACTATTATCCTACTGAACAGTACAGCTTGGGTTGGTCTACTATTATCCAACTGAACAGTACAGCTTGGGTTGGTCTACTATTATCCAACTGAACAGTACAGCTTGGGTTGGTCTACTATTATCCTACTGAACAGTACAGCTTGGGTTGGTCTACTATTATCCTACTGAACAGTACAGTTTGGGTTGGTCTACTATTATCCTACTGAACAGTACAGCTTGGGTTGGTCTGACTGTGAAATACCAATATGGGATGTATAATTTTAGGTCATTCAGAGTGTATCACTGTTTCCCATATAATTTTTCACACAGGGCGTCTTTCCTTCTCTGGGCCGTTTGTAAAATGTTTTACTAAATTAGAGTTCTGAATACCAACTTCTCCAGGCACCACTACACCACTGACCTACACAACAGCTTTCAACATACCAGTATTTAGTTTGGAAACATTGAAATCTTTCAACATACCAGTATTTAGTTTGGAAACATTGAAATCTTTCAACATACCAGTATTTAGTTTGGAAACATTGAAATCTTTCAACATACCAGTATTTAGTTTGGAAACATTGAAATCTTTCAACATACCAGTATTTAGTTTGGAAACATTGAAATCTTTCAACATACCAGTATTTAGTTTGGAAACATTGAAATCTTTCAACATACCAGTATTTAGTTTGGAAACATTGAAATCTTTCAACATACCAGTATTTAGTTTGGAAACATTGAAATCTTTCAACATACCAGTATTTAGTTTGGAAACATTGAAATCTTTCAACATACCAGTATTTAGTTTGGAAACATTGAAATCTTTCAACATACCAGTATTTAGTTTGGAAACATTGAAATCTTTCAACATACCAGTATTTAGTTTGGAAACTTTAAAAACAAATGCTGGTATAAATAATACAATATTAAAATATGTCAAATTATCCATTTATTTGTTTCAAAAGTGGTGCAATGCTGTGAAAAACAGTTGTATTGAACTACAGTGCTAAAATAATAGATATTCTCAAAATTGTGCTCGTCTTTGCAGGGGGACTCTTATTTAGAAGAAAATAATCTAATGTTGTGCTGCCAGCATATTATCCTGCTGCCAGCAGAACAGTAATATAAGAGTTCAACCTCAAATAGTTGTACGTGTGCAGCGAGGTACAACTGCAGAGATCTCTATAGTGAGGTAGATCACTAAGAGGTTCTGTCCATCAGGGGGCGACAAACGCCAGTTCATATTCCAGAATAGAGCACCACAGAATTAATAGGCTCCCTTTTGACAAGGGTCAAAGGTTGGTGCAGAGGCATAGCAGTGCTAGCTGTGCCACCAGAGATTCTGGATTATTATATATATATATATATTCCAGAGTAGAGCAGAATTATAGGCTCCCTTTGCCAAGTGGTCAGTTTGGAGATCCTCCGGCCTGGGCCAGGGGTGCGTCCCAAAAGTATTTACTGCTTCCTGAAGTGTGCACTCGTTCACTACTCCCCATAAAGTGTAAAAACATTGGATTGGTGAAGGCGAAGGTTATAGCATGAGTTTCCATACTAATCAATTCCTGTCAAATCCTGTCAATTCCTGTCAAATCCTGTCAATTCCTGTCAAATCCTGTCAATTCCTGTCAAATCCTGTCAATTCCTGTCAAATCCTGTCAATGAAGGGAGGTGAACAAGAACACACTTTGGGAGGAAGGAGAGATTATTGGGGCAGAGACCAGGTATGTAGATGTTTCCCCAGCCAGGTACCACTACAACACATACCATTTACACTCACAGCACACCCACCTATCACCATCAATCACCACACACACACACACACACACACACACACACATACACACACACACACACACACACACACACACACACACACACACACACACACACACACACACACACACACACACACACACACACACACACACACACACACACACACACACACACACACACACACACACATAGTCTATGGAGGATAAATAACTACACACCAGGACAACAATACATCATAGTCTATGTGGAGATAAATAACTACACACCAGGACAACAATACATCATAGTCTATGTGGAGGATAAATAACTACACACCAGGACAACAATACATCATAGTCTATGGAGGATAAATAACTACACACCAGGACAACAATACATCATAGTCTATGGAGTATAAATAACTACACACCAGGACAACAATACATCATAGTCTATGGAGGATAAATAACTACACACCAGGACAACAATACATCATAGTCTATGGAGGATAAATAACTACATTGATGTCTTCTGTCTTTCTGTTTGTTTGTAGTTTCTCACTGTTTGAATTAGCAGGTGATATTATTAGCCTCTGATCTGTGTGTGAGAGAGAGACAGAAAGACAGACAGAAAGAGCGAGAGACACAGAGACAGACAGAAGAGTCCCCTAAGCAAGCTGGACCTGGGGCTCTGTTCACAAACACAAACAGACCCCACAGAGCCCCAGGACAGCACACATATTAGACCCAACCAATCATGAGAAAACAAAAAGATGATTACTTGACACATTGGAAATAATTATCAAAAAACAGAGCAAACTACAATGTTATTTAGTCTGTCCACGAGGGGAGTCACACAAGACTGATCTCAGTTAATTCATACTGTATGTTGTAGTCTGTCCAAGAGGGGAATCACACAGACTGATCTCAGTAGTCTGTCCAAGAGGGGAATCACACAGACTGATCTCAGTAGTCTGTTCAAGAGGGGAATCACACAGACTGATCTCAGTAGTCTGTTCAAGAGGGGAATCACACAGACTGATCTCAGTTAATTCATACTGTATGTTGTAGTCTGTCCAAGAGGGGAATCACACAGACTGATCTCAGTTAATTCATACTGTATGTTGTAGTCTGTCTAATAATTAAATCACACAAGACTGACAGCCTGTAATTTTATTAAAAGCATTCAGTTGATTACATGGCAGTTTAGAGAGCAACAACATAACAATAATCTACTTCATAATCAATATCATAACATTTATAATCAATAACATCATTATCTCTATACTACTAACAACATAACACTAATCTACATCATAATCAATATCATAACATTTATAATCAATAACATCATTATCTCTATACTACTAACAACATAACACGAATCTACTTCATAATCATAACGTTTATAATCAATAACATCATGAGAGGTAAACAACAACAAACCCCTTCATTAAAAAATGTTTTCAAAATACAAAGAATGAACAGATGATTATAATAATACCTGGACTAATAATGGAAACACTTCAAGATAAAGAATCTAAGAGACACTAAATAAGATAAAGAATCTAAGAGACACTAAATAAGATAAAGAATCTAAGAGACACTAAATAAGACAAAGAATCTAAGAGACACTAAATAAGACAAAGAATCTAAGAGACACTAAATAAGATAAGAAGCAATACTGGAACATGAAACCGACGTAATTGAGCTACTCTCTTAAAATAATTAAAAACCGATTGTTACCAAAATCCCATGTTACCGAAATCCCATGTTAACAAAACCCCATGTTACCCAAACAACATGTTCCCCAAAACCCCATGTTACCCAAACCCCATGTTACCCCCAAATCCCATTTTTCCCAAAACCACATGTTGCCTCAAACCCCATGTTACCCCAAGCCCCATGTTACCCCAAACCCCATGTTACCCCTAAACCCATGTTACCCAAAAACCCCATGTTACCCAAACCTCATGTTATCCAAAACCCCATGTTACCCAAAATCCCATGTTACCCAAACCCCATGTTACCCCAAAAACCCCATGTTACCAAAACCTCATGTAACCAAAACCCCATGTTACCCAGGACCCCATGTTACCCAAACCCCATGTTACCCAAACCCCCATGTTACCCAAACCCCCATGTTACCCAAACCTCATGTTATCCAAAACCCCATGTTACCCAAACCTCATGTTATCCAAAACCCCATGTTACCCAAACCCCATGTTACCAAAACCCCATGTTACCCAAAACCCCATGTTACCCAAAATCCCATGTTACCCAAACCCCATGTTACCCAAACCCCATGTTACCCAAAACCCCATGTTACCCAAACCCCATGTTACCAAAACCCCATGTTACCCAAACCCCCATGTTACCCAAACCCCCATGTTACCCAAACCCCCATGTTACCCAAACCCCCATGTTACCCAGAACCCCATGGTGGTTGCAGTCACTTCTTTTAGATTTCTTCCAAGGTTCTAGAAAGAGAAACTCATTCTGAACTTGTTATTAAAATTCAGCTTCATTCTACTCCTACTCCGTCCCCTGGGCTGCTCTCTCCTCTCCCGGTCCAGCTTCAGCTCTGGAGCTCAGAGAGACCATCTCCATGGCATTGACATAAAGATCCATGCTGCTCACCCTGTTCACTCTCTTCTGCCTCCTGGTGGGCTAGGGAGACACAGCACCAACAGTCAGACATTTACTCTCTAGTATCTCCATTCTCTCTCCCTCCCTCTCCCCCTCCCCCTCTCGTTTAAATGACTTGGTACATCTGAGTAAATGTCTTTACCTTGTAGTACAGGTAGATGGTGGTGATGGCTGTCAGTAGGATCAGCAGCACTACAACGTGTCTGATGATGAAGGCTGGCAGAGGAGAGGCTGCAAACAGAAACACCTTTGATGAGGGGACTGATCATCATCACATAGATCTGTGGGAAATCTGTCAATGACAAAGTTATAAGTCTGGTTCGTGTTCAGTTACCTGTGATGGTGAGGGAGAGGAGCTCACTCTCAGAGGAGAAGTTATGAGAGAAAACATAATTCTCATAAACACAGCTGTAGGTCCCTTGGTGGGAGTCATCTGCAGCAGGGAAGAGGAAGGCAGCAGAGTGATTGACAGCTGGCTGGGTCTGGGTTCTGTTGGAGCCGGTGAACGTGAGGAGGAAGGAGCCTCCTGGGTACTGTGGCTGAGTGGAGCAGGTGATGGTGAAGTTGTAGCCCCTGAACATCTCAGGCCCCTGGTGGCCCCTGAAGACCCCTCCCATTGGGTCAGTCAGGTAGATATCAGGCTGGACCAGGAGATCTGTAACAATAAAAGAGAACAAGAAAAACCTCTTCAACTAGTTTCCTATAGATATGACAATAACATCAGCATGTAACAGTGCCAGCCACCCTCCCTCACAGGGCAACATGAGTAGTGGACCTACAGTCACTGAGACAACATATGTTGATATCAGGCTGAAGCAGGACATCTGGAACAAGAGGAGAGAAAAAGAAAACGTAGCTCCTCAACTACTTTCCTCATTTAGATGTGACAATAACATGACATGTGACAGTGGTAGTGAGTAGAGACGTTCACTGAGATAACACTCAAATACAAAAGCATTCTGGGATATTTAAGTTGTATTTGATTCCTACTTGACTGAGTGATCTATTTAGTAAAGCAGACTGACAAGTTAAACAGTCATCATGAGAGGTGCAGAGGAAGTTGTATGAATGAAGGAAATCAGTTGAATGTAATTATAATATGTTGTTATTACCTGAGCAGATCACTGTGAGTCCAGGACGGAGATCATACGTTCTTCTACACTCCCTCAGTGAAGACTCAGACCCATCACAGTAAACTCCAAACCCTCTAGTGGTGTTTCCAGGGAGTACTGAAACAGTGGAGCCACAACCCAGCTGTCTACACACTACTACAGCTACATCCCTCTGGTCCCAGTCATCAGCTCCCACAGTCCTCCACTCTCCCTGGTCGTACCACTCCACTCCACCAGCACAGCGACTGCCTCCTCCCACCAGTCTCACATCATCAGGCTCTGAGAAAAGAAAGAGAGAGACAGTAATCTTACTATTTTCTCACTAAAACACACCTATATTGTCTCTCATATTCTTCACTCCAGGTGAGAAACAATGTTGATTGAGTGACAAACTGTTTCTTACCTGAGCAGGTGAGTCCAACAGCATTACCAGGTAGGCAGGTGTTGTTCTCTCTGTCTGAGGTGTCACAGTCCAGGAGAAGGGACTCATTGCCTTTACACTGGAACTCTTTATCCCAGGTCTGACCCTCACCTTCTCCATAGAGCCCCCCCTGTAGAGCTGCAGGAGCCCCACAGCCAAACTCCCCACAGACTACCTCTGCATCCTGCCGGTCAAAGTCAGCTTCACACACTGAGGCCCAGGACTGATTGGACTTCACCTCCACTCTCCCAGAGCAGAGACCAGCTCCATCCACAAGCCGCACAGACTCTGGAGAAAAAGAGTTGGTTGAACATTCAATCAGTTTTTTTGATGACACTGTCAAGGACTAAACACAAATATGTTGGACAAAAGATTGTAGTTTGCTATGTTTGATACTGTAAGAGGTAGAAATGGGTTCTTAGTCACTCAGGATCGGGTTGGGAATAATGCAGGCAGGAGACAGGAATAAGTTCACTTCACTTTATAGAAAATAAACAGCTGGACATCCATCAGGCAGCTTCACTTCAGTACCATCTGAACTACAATGATCTGCCCATGAACATCTCCCATAAACCAATATGACAAACACAAATATAATGTTTAAATACATCTGACATCTCTCCCTCTATTTAAATGAAATAAAACACATAAAACATGATACATGGTAATATTGTATAATGTATAAATAAATCTCTCAATATGACCAGTCTCTTACCTGAACAGGTCACATGATGATAATATTCACCATCACAGAAACCAGGTCCTCCTCTGATGCCACACTGCCTAATAGAAGACTCATCTCCACTACATCTCAACATCGTTACTCCTCCAAATAGTCTGACTCCTCTTCCATCTTCAATCAGAGGTCCTCTAGATTCAGATACAGGATTCCCACAATTCAGCTCTCTACACACAACCTTAACCTGTCTCATGTCCCACAACCACGTCTCTCCCATCATGTCCCACAACCAACTAAAACATAGACCTGTCCACTCTCCTTCATAGAAGACTTCCACTGTCCCAGAACAGGAAGTGGTCCCATTCACCAGTCTGACTGAGTATTCAGCTGTAAACAGCAGAGAGGAAAACACAGTGGTGAGGACAGATGATGACAGTGATTCTGTTATTCTAACAGCAGTGATGCTTTGTGGTTGACAAGTATTAGTAGTTCCATAAAACACTACTTGTTATTGGGGTTTAGAATGGTTTGTATGGACACATGAATTTCTCCATGTGGGATAATAAAGTTGACTAATATTGAACTGCTATAATCACTGTATATTTATACTCTACCTACCTGGTGGACTGACGCTTTGAGCCTGGAGATCTGAGGAGAAAGAGAGAGACAGAGGAGAAAGAGAGAGACAGAGAGAGAGAGAGAAACAGAGGAGAAAGAGAGGAGTCAGAGGAAAAGCGAGACAGAGGTTAAATGAACATCAACATGACCTTTCATGATGTGATGGGGAAGACAGGCTTATCGTTGGTATGGTGCAACAACACCCATGTGTACATACACTATATATACAAAAGTATGTGGACACCCCTTCAAATGAGTGGATTCTATTTCAGCCACACCCCTTCCTGACAGATGTATAAAATCAAACACTCAACCATGCAATCTCCATAGACAAACATTGGCAGTAGAATGGCCTTAATGATGAGCTCTGTGACTTTCCCATCCCTTCTCCCCCTCTTCTCCTCTTCTTCCCCTCTCATCTCCTCTTCTCTCCTCTCATCTCCTCCCCCCTCTCCTCTCCCCTCCTCTCCTCCCTCCTCTCCCCTCCTCTTCTCTTCTCTCCCCTCCTCTCCTCTCCTCTTCTCTTCTCCCCCCCTCTCCTCTCCTCTCCTCTCCTCTCCTCCCCTCTCCTCTCCTCTTCTCTTCTCCCCCTATCCTCTCCTCTCCTCACCCTCTCCTCTCCTCTCCTCTTCTCTTCTCCCCATCTCCTCTCCTCCCCCTCTCCTCTTCTCTCCCTCTCCTCTCCTCCCCCATCTTCTCTCCTCCCCCTCTCCTCCCCCCCTCTCCTCTCCTCTTCTCTTGTCCCCCTCTCCTCTTC
>NW_022263111.1:0-29773 GCF_002021735.2 Oncorhynchus kisutch
TGGGTCTAATCTGATAGCCGTAGTGGGGTGGTAGTACGTCTAGTCTCCCTTATGGCTCTAATCTGAAAGTTGTAGTTTTGTGGTAGATGTCTTGTCTCCCTTATGGCTCTAATCTGATATTGGTAGTGGGGTGGTAGATGTCTAGAATCCCTTATGGCTCTAATCTGATAGTGGTAGTGGGGGTGGTAGATGTCTTGTCTCCCTATGGCTCTAATCTAATAGTGGTAGTGGGGTGGTAGATGTCTAGTCTCCCTTATGGCTCTAATCTGATAGTGGTAGTGGGATGGTAGATGTCTAGTCTCCCTTATGGCTCTATTCTGATACTGGCTGGTTGATGTCTAGTCTCCCTTATTGGCTCTAATCTGATAGTGGTAGATGTCTAGACTCCCCTATGGCTCTAATCTGATAGTGGAGTTGGGTGGTAGATGTATGGTTTCCCTTATGCTCTAATCTGATAGTGGTAGATGTCTAGACTCCGTATGCTCTAATCTGATAGTGGTAGTTGGGGGGTAGATGTCTAGAGTCCCTTATGGCTCTAATCTGATAGTGGGATGTTCAAAATCTAGTCTCCCTTATGGCTCTAGTCTGATAGGTGGTAGATGTCTAGACTCCCGTATGGCTCTAATCTGATAGTGGTAGTTGGGGGGTAGATGTCTAGAGTCCCCTATGGCTCTAATCTGATAGTGGGATGTTCAAAATCTAGTCTCCCTTATGGCTCTAGTCTGATAGTGGTAGTGGGGTGGTAGAAGTCTAGTCTCCCTTTTGAATCTAATCTGATAGTGGTAGTCCGATGGAAGACGTCTACTCTCCTTTACTGCTCTAATCTAATAGTGGTAGTGGGTGGTAGATGTCTTGTCTCCCTTATGGCTCTAAACTGAGAGTGGTAAAGGGGTGGGTAGATGTCTAGGCTCCCTTATGGCTCTAATCTGATGGTGGTAAAGGGGTGGTAGATGTCTAGACTCCCTTATGGCTCTAATCTGATAGTGGTAGTGGAATGGTAGATGTCTAGTCTCCCTTATGGCTCTATTCTGATACTGGGCTGGTTGATGTCTAGTCTCCCTTATGGCTCTAATCTGATAGTGGTACTGGGGTGGTAGATGTCTATTCTCCCTTATGCCTCTAATCCGATAGTGGTAAAGGGGTGGTAGATGTCTAGGCTCCCTTATGGCTCTAATCTGATGGTGGTAGTGGGGTGGTAGATGTCTAGTCTCCCTTATGGCTCTAATCTGATAGTGGTAGTGGAATGGTAGATGTCTAGTCTCCCTTATGGCTCTATTCTGATACTGGGCTGGTTGATGTCTAGTCTCCCTTATGGCTCTAATCTGATAGTGGTAGATGTCTAGACTCCCTTATGGCTCTAATCTGATAGTGGTAGTTGGGTGGTAGATGTATGGTTTCCCTTACGGCTCTAATCTGATAGTGGTAGTGGGGTGGTAGATGTCTTGTCTCCCTTATGGCTCTAATCTGATAGTGGGATGTTCAAAATCTAGTCTCCCTTATGGCTCTAGTCTGATAGTGGTAGTGGGGTGGTAGAAGTCTAGTCTCCCTTTTGAATCTAATCTGATAGTGGTAGTCCGAGGTAAGACGTCTACTCTCCTTTACTGCTCTAATCTAATAGTGGTAGTTGGTGGTAGATGTCTTGTCTCCCTTATGGCTCTAAACTGAGAGTGGTATTGTGGTGTTAGATGTCTAGTATCCCGTATGGATCTAAAATGATAGTGGTAGTGGGGTGGTAGATGTCTAGACTCCCTTATGGCTCTAATCTGATAGTGGTAGTGGGGTGGTAGATGTCTAGCCTCCCTTATGGCTCTAATCTGATGGTGGTAGTGGGGTGGTAGATATCTTGTCTCACTTATGGCTCTAATCTGATTTTGGGGTGGATGATGTCTAGTCTCCCTTATAGCCCTAATATGATAGTGGTAGTGGGGTGGTAGATGTCTTGTCTACGTTATGGCTCGAATCTGATAGTGGTAGTGGAGTGGTAGACGTCTAGTCTCCCTTATGGCTCTAATCCAATAGTGGTAGTGGGGTGGTAGATGTCTTGTGTCCCTTATGGCTCTAATCTGATAGTGGTAGAGGGGTGTTAAATGTCTTGTCTCCCTTATGGCTCTAATCTGATGGTGTTAGTGGGGTGGTAGATGTCTAGTCTCCCTTATGGGTCTAATCTGATAGCCGTAGTGGGGTGGTAGACGTCTAGTCTCCCTTATGGCTCTAATCTGAAAGTTGTAGTTTTGTGGTAGATGTCTTGTCTCCCTTATGGCTCTAATCTGATATTGGTAGTGGGGTGGTAGATGTCTAGAATCCCTTATGGCTCTAATCTGATAGTGGTAGTGGGGTGGTAGATGTCTTGTCTCCCTTATGGCTCTAATCTAATAGTGGTAGTGGGGTGGTAGATGTCTAGTCTCCCTTATGGCTCTAATCTGATAGTGGTAGTGGGATGGTAGATGTCTAGTCTCCCTTATGGCTCTATTCTGATACTGGGCTGGTTGATGTCTAGTCTCCCTTATGGCTCTAATCTGATAGTGGTAGATGTCTAGACTCCCCTATGGCTCTAATCTGATAGTGGTAGTTGGGTGGTAGATGTATGGTTTCCCTTATGGCTCTAATCTGATAGTGGTAGTGGGGTGGTAGATGTCTTGTCTCCCTTATGGCTCTAATCTGATGGTGTTAGTGGGGTGGTAGATGTCTAGTCTCCCTTATGGGTCTAATCTGATAGCCGTAGTGGGGTGGTAGACGTCTAGTCTCCCTTATGGCTCTAATCTGAAAGTTGTAGTGTTGTGGTAGATGTCTTGTCTCCCTTATGGCTCTAATCTGATATTGGTAGTGGGGTGGTAGATGTCTAGAATCCCTTATGGCTCTAATCTGATAGTGGTAGTGGGGTGGTAGATGTATTGTCTAATTTATGGCTCTAATCTAATAGTGGTAGTGGGGTGGTAGATGTCTATTCTCCCTTATGCCTCTAATCTGATAGTGGTAAAGGGGTGGTAGATGTCTAGGTTCCCTTATGGCTCTAATCTGATGGTGGTAGTGGGGTGGTAGATGTCTAGTCTCCCTTATGGCTCTAATCTGATAGTGGTAGTGGGATGGTAGATGTCACCATTGGCCCTGTCCGGGGGTGTCCTCGGATGGGGCCACAGTGTCTCCTGACCCCTCCTGTCTCAGCCTCCAGTATTTATGCTGCAGTAGTTTATGTGTCGGGGGGCTGGGGTCAGTTTGTTATATCTGGAGTACTTCTCCTGTCCTATTCGGTGTCCTGTGTGAATCTAAGTGTGCGTTCTCTAATTCTCTCCTTCTCTCTTTCTTTCTCTCTCTCGGAGGACCTGAGCCCTAGGACCATGCCCCAGGACTACCTGACATGATGACTCCTTGCTGTCCCCAGTCCACCTGGCCATGCTGCTGTTCCAGTTTCAACTGACCTGAGCCCTAGGACCATGCCCCAGGACTACCTGACATGATGACTCCTTGCTGTCCCCAGTCTACCTGGCCATGCTGCTGCTCCAGTTTCAACTTCCACCTGACTGTGCTGCTGCTCTAGTTTCAACTGTTCTGCCTTATTATTATTCGACCATGCTGGTCATTTATGAACATTGAACATCTTGACCATGTTCTGTTATAATCTCCACCCGGCACAGCCAGAAGAGGACTGGCCACCCCACATAGCCTGGTTCCTCTCTAGGTTTCTTCCTAGGTATTGGCCTTTCTAGGGAGTTTTTCCTAGCCACCGTGCTTCTCCACCTGCATTGCTTGCTGTTTGGGGTTTTAGGCTGGGTTTCTGTACAGCACTTTGAGATATCAGCTGATGTACGAAGGGCTATATAAATAAATTTGATTTTGATTTTGATGTCTAGTCTCCCTTATGGCTCTATTCTGATACTGGGCTGGTTGATGTCTAGTCTCCCTTATGGCTCTAATCTGATAGTGGTAGATGTCTAGACCCCCCTTATGGCTCTAATCTGATAGTGGTAGTGGGGTGGTAGATGTCTAGTCTCCCTTATGGCTCTAATCTGATATTGGGGTGGATGATGTCTAGTCTCCCTTATAGCCCTAATATGATAGTGGTAGTGGGGTGGTAGATGTCTTGTCTACGTTATGGCTCGAATCTGATAGTGGTAGTGGAGTGGTAGACGTCTAGTCTCCCTTATGGCTCTAATCCAATAGTGGTAGTGGGGTGGTAGATGTCTTGTGTCCCTTATGGCTCTAATCTGATAGTGGTAGAGGGGTGTTAAATGTCTTGTCTCCCGTATGGCTCTAATCTGATGGTGTTAGTGGGGTGGTAGATGTCTAGTCTCCCTTATGGGTCTAATCTGATAGCCGTAGTGGGGTGGTAGACGTCTAGTCTCCCTTATGGCTCTAATCTGAAAGTTGTAGTGTTGTGGTAGATGTCTTGTCTCCCTTATGGCTCTAATCTGATATTGGTAGTGGGGTGGTAGATGTCTAGAATCCCTTATGGCTCTAATCTGATAGTGGGATGTTCAAAATCTAGTCTCCCTTATGGCTCTAGTCTGATAGTGGTAGTGGGGTGGTAGAAGTCTAGTCTCCCTTTTGAATCTAATCTGATAGTGGTAGTCCGATGGAAGACGTCTACTCTCCTTTACTGCTCTAATCTAATAGTGGTAGTGGGTGGTAGATGTCTTGTCTCCCTTATGGCTCTAAACTGAGAGTGGTATTGTGGTGTTAGATGTCTAGTATCCCGTATGGATCTAAAATGATAGTGGTAGTGGGGTGGTGGATGTCTAGACTCCCTTATGGCTCTAATCTGATAGTGGTAGTGGGGTGGTAGATGTCTAGCCTCCCTTATGGCTCTAATCTGATGGTGGTAGTGGGGTGGTAGATATCTTGTCTCACTTATGGCTCTGATCTGATATTGGGGTGGATGATGTCTAGTGTCCCTTATAGCCCTAATATGATAGTGGTAGTGGGGTGGTAGATGTCTTGTCTACGTTATGGCTCGAATCTGATAGTGGTAGTGGAGTGGTAGATGTCTAGTCTCCCTTATGGCTCTAATCCAATAGTGGTAGTGGGGTGGTAGATGTCTTGTCTCCCTTATGGCTCTAATCTGATGGTGTTAGTGGGGTGGTAGATGTCTAGTCTCCCTTATGGGTCTAATCTGATAGCCGTAGTGGGGTGGTAGACGTCTAGTCTCCCTTATGGCTCTAATCTGAAAGTTGTAGTGTTGTGGTAGATGTCTTGTCTCCCTTATGGCTCTAATCTGATATTGGTAGTGGGGTGGTAGATGTCTAGAATCCCTTATGGCTCTAATCTGATAGTGGTAGTGGGGTGGTAGATGTCTTGTCTCCCTTATGGCTCTAATCTAATAGTGGTAGTGGGGTGGTAGATGTCTATTCTCCCTTATGCCTCTAATCTGATAGTGGTAAAGGGGTGGTAGATGTCTAGGCTCCCTTATGGCTCTAATCTGATGGTGGTAGTAGTGGGGTGGTAGATGTCTAGTCTCCCTTATGGCTCTAATCTGATATTGGGGTGGATGATGTCTAGTCTCCCTTATAGCCCTAATATGATAGTGGTAGTGGGGTGGTAGATGTCTTGTCTACGTTATGGCTCGAATCTGATAGTGGTAGTGGAGTGGTAGACGTCTAGTCTCCCTTATGGCTCTAATCCAATAGTGGTAGTGGTGTGGTAGATGTCTTGTGTCCCTTATGGCTCTAATCTGATAGTGGTAGAGGGGTGTTAAATGTCTTGTCTCCCTTATGGCTCTAATCTGATGGTGTTAGTGGGGTGGTAGATGTCTAGTCTCCCTTATGGGTCTAATCTGATAGCCGTAGTGGGGTGGTAGACGTCTAGTCTCCCTTATGGCTCTAATCTGAAAGTTGTAGTGTTGTGGTAGATGTCTTGTCTCCCTTATGGCTCTAATCTGATATTGGTAGTGGGGGTGGTAGATGTCTAGAATCCCTTATGGCTATAATCTGATAGTGGGATGTTCAAAATCTAGTCTCCCTTATGGCTCTAGTCTGATAGTGGTAGTGGGGTGGTAGAAGTCTAGTCTCCCTTTTGAATCTAATCTGATAGTGGTAGTCCGATGGAAGACGTCTACTCTCCTTTACTGCTCTAATCTAATAGTGGTAGTGGGTGGTAGATGTCTTGTCTCCCTTATGGCTCTAAACTGAGAGTGGTATTGTGGTGTTAGATGTCTAGTACCCCGTATGGATCTAAAATGATAGTGGTAGTGGGGTGGTGGATGTCTAGACTCCCTTATGGCTCTAATCTGATAGTGGTAGTGGGGTGGTAGATGTCTAGCCTCCCTTATGGCTCTAATCTGATGGTGGTAGTGGGGTGGTAGATATCTTGTCTCACTTATGGCTCTGATCTGATATTGGGGTGGATGATGTCTAGTCTCCCTTATAGCCCTAATATGATAGTGGTAGTGGGGTGGTAGATGTCTTGTCTACGTTATGGCTCGAATCTGATAGTGGTAGTGGAGTTGTAGATGTCTAGTCTCCCTAATGGCTCTAATCCAATAGTGGTAGTGGGGTGGTAGATGTCTTGTGTCCCTTATGGCTCTAATCTGATAGTGGTAGAGGGGTGTTAAATGTCTTGTCTCCCTTATGGCTCTAATCTGATGGTGTTAGTGGGGTGGTAGATGTCTAGTCTCCCTTATGGGTCTAATCTGATAGCCGTAGTGGGGTGGTAGACGTCTAGACTCCCTTATGGCTCTAATCTGAAAGTTGTAGTGTTGTGGTAGATGTCTTGTCTCCCTTATGGCTCTAATCTGATATTGGTAGTGGGGTGGTAGATGTCTAGAATCCCTTATGGCTATAATCTGATAGTGGGATGTTCAAAATCTAGTCTCCCTTATGGCTCTAGTCTGATAGTGGTAGTGGGGTGGTAGAAGTCTAGTCTCCCTTTTGAATCTAATCTGATAGTGGTAGTCCGATGGAAGACGTCTACTCTCCTTTACTGCTCTAATCTAATAGTGGTAGTGGGTGGTAGATGTCTTGTCTCCCTTATGGCTCTAAACTGAGAGTGGTATTGTGCTGTTAGATGTCTAGTATCCCGTATGGATCTAAAATGATAGTGGTAGTGGGGTGGTGGATGTCTAGACTCCCTTATGGCTCTAATCTGATAGTGGTAGTGGGGTGGTAGATGTATGGTTTCCCTTATGGCTCTAATCTGATAGTGGTAGTGGGGTGGTAGATGTCTTGTCTCCCTTATGGCTCTAATCTGATGGTGTTAGTGGGGTGGTAGATGTCTAGTCTCCCTTATGGGTCTAATCTGATAGCCGTAGTGGGGTGGTAGACGTCTAGTCTCCCTTATGGCTCTAATCTGAAAGTTGTAGTGTTGTGGTAGATGTCTTGTCTCCCTTATGGCTCTAATCTGATATTGGTAGTGGGGTGGTAGATGTCTAGAATCCCTTATGGCTCTAATCTGATAGTGGTAGTGGGGTGGTAGATGTCTTGTCTAATTTATGGCTCTAATCTAATAGTGGTAGTGGGGTGGTAGATGTCTATTCTCCCTTATGCCTCTAATCTGATAGTGGTAAAGGGGTGGTAGATGTCTAGGCTCCCTTATGGCTCTAATCTGATGGTGGTAGTGGGGTGGTAGATGTCTAGTCTCCCTTATGGCTCTAATCTGATATTGGGGTGGATGATGTCTAGTCTCCCTTATAGCCCTAATATGATAGTGGTAGTGGGGTGGTAGATGTCTTGTGTCCCTTATGGCTCTAATCTGATAGTGGTAGAGGGGTGTTAAATGTCTTGTCTCCCTTATGGCTCTAATCTGATGGTGTTAGTGGGGTGGTAGATGTCTAGTCTCCCTTATGGGTCTAATCTGATAGCCGTAGTGGGGTGGTAGACGTCTAGTCTCCCTTATGGCTCTAATCTGAAAGTTGTAGTGTTGTGGTAGATGTCTTGTCTCCCTTATGGCTCTAATCTGATAGTGGTAGTGGGGTGGTAGATGTCTATTCTCCCTTATGCCTCTAATCTGATAGTGGTAAAGGGGTGGTAGATGTCTAGGCTCCCTTATGGCTCTAATCTGATGGTGGTAGTAGTGGGGTGGTAGATGTCTAGTCTCCCTTATGGCTCTAATCTGATAGTGGTAAAGGGGTGGTAGATGTCTAGGCTCCCTTATGGCTCTAATCTGATGGTGGTAGTAGTGGGGTGGTAGATGTCTAGTCTCCCTTATGGCTCTAAACTGAGAGTGGTATTGTGGTGTTAGATGTCTAGTATCCCGTATGGATCTAAAATGATAGTGGTAGTGGGGTGGTAGATGTCTAGACTCCCTTATGGCTCTAATCTGATAGTGGTAGTGGGGTGGTAGATGTCTAGCCTCCCTTATGGCTCTAATCTGATGGTGGTAGTGGGGTGGTAGATATCTTGTCTCACTTATGGCTCTAATCTGATATTGGGGTGGATGATGTCTAGCCTCCCTTATGGCTCTAATCTGAATGTGGTAGTGGGATGGTAGATGCCTAGTCTCCCTTATGGCTCTATTCTGATACTGGGCTGGTTGATGTCTAGTCTCCCTTATGGCTCTAATCTGATAGTGGTAGATGTCTAGACTCCCTTATGGCTCTAATCTGATAGTGGTAGTTGGGTGGTAGATGTATGGTTTCCCTTATGGCTCTAATCTGATAGTGGTAGTGGGGTGGTAGATGTCTTGTCTCCCTTATGGCTCTAATCTGATATTGGTATTGGGGTGGTAGATGTCTAGAGTCCCTTATGGCTCTAATCTGATAGTGGGATGTTCAAAATCTAGTCTCCCTTATGGCTCTAGTCTGATAGTGGTAGTGGGGTGGTAGAAGTCTAGTCTCCCTTTTGAATCTAATCTGATAGTGGTAGTCCGATGGAAGACGTCTACTCTCCTTTACTGCTCTAATCTAATAGTGGTAGTGGGTGGTAGATGTCTTGTCTCCCTTATGGCTCTAAACTGAGAGTGGTATTGTGGTGTTAGATGTCTAGTATCCCGTATGGATCTAAAATGATAGTGGTAGTGGGGTGGTAGATGTCTAGACTCCCTTATGGCTCTAATCTGATAGTGGTAGTGGGGTGGTAGATGTCTAGCCTCCCTTATGGCTCTAATCTGATGGTGGTAGTGGGGTGGTAGATATCTTGTCTCACTTATGGCTCTAATCTGATATTGGGGTGGATGATGTCTAGTCTCCCTTATCGCCCTAATATGATAGTGGTAGTGGGGTGGTAGATGTCTTGTCTACGTTATGGCTCGAATCTGATAGTGGTAGTGGAGTGGTAGACGTCTAGTCTCCCTTATGGCTCTAATCCAATAGTGGTAGTGGGGTGGTAGATGTCTTGTGTCCCTTATGGCTCTAATCTGATAGTGGTAGAGGGGTGTTAAATGTCTTGTCTCCCTTATGGCTCTAATCTGATGGTGTTAGTGGGGTGGTAGATGTCTAGTCTCCCTTATGGGTCTAATCTGATAGCCGTAGTGGGGTGGTAGACGTCTAGTCTCCCTTATGGCTCTAATCTGAAAGTTGTAGTTTTGTGGTAGATGTCTTGTCTCCCTTATGGCTCTAATCTGATATTGGTAGTGGGGTGGTAGATGTCTAGAATCCCTTATGGCTCTAATCTGATAGTGGTAGTGGGGTGGTAGATGTCTTGTCTCCCTTATGGCTCTAACCTAATAGTGGTAGTGGGGTGGTAGATGTCTATTCTCCCTTATGCCTCTAATCTGATAGTGGTAAAGGGGTGGTAGATGTCTTGTCTCCCTTATGGCTCTAATCTGATGGTGGTAGTGGGGTGGTAGATGTCTAGTCTCCCTTATGGCTCTAATCTGATAGTGGTAGTGGGGTGGTAGATGTCTAGTCTCCCTTATGGCTCTAATCTGATGGTGGTAGTGGGGTGGTAGATATCTTGTCTCACTTATGGCTCTAATCTGATATTGGGGTGGATGATGTCTAGTCTCCCTTATAGCCCTAATATGATAGTGGTAGTGGGGTGGTAGATGTCTTGTCTACGTTATGGCTCGAATCTGATAGTGGTAGTGGAGTGGTAGACGTCTAGTCTCCCTTATGGCTCTAATCCAATAGTGGTAGTGGGGTGGTAGATGTCTTGTGTCCCTTATGGCTCTAATCTGATGGTGGTAGTGGGGTGGTAGATATCTTGTCTCACTTATGGCTCTAATCTGATATTGGGGTGGATGATGTCTAGTCTCCCTTATAGCCCTAATATGATAGTGGTAGTGGGGTGGTAGATGTCTTGTCTACGTTATGGCTCGAATCTGATAGTGGTAGTGGAGTGGTAGACGTCTAGTCTCCCTTATGGCTCTAATCCAATAGTGGTAGTGGGGTGGTAGATGTCTTGTGTCCCTTATGGCTCTAATCTGATAGTGGTAGAGGGGTGTTACATGTCTTGTCTCCCTTATGGCTCTAATCTGATGGTGTTAGCGGGGTGGTAGATGTCTAGTCTCCCTTATGGGTCTAATCTGATAGCCGTAGTGGGGTGGTAGATGTCTAGTCTCTCTTATGGCTCTAATCTGATAGTGGTAGTGGGGTGGTAGATGTCTTGTCTCCCTTATGGCTCTAATCTGATATTGGTATTGGGGTGGTAGATGTCTAGAGTCCCTTATGGCTCTAATCTGATAGTGGGATGTTCAAAATCTAGTCTCCCTTATGGCTCTAGTCTGATAGTGGTAGTGGGGTGGTAGAAGTCTAGTCTCCCTTTTGAATCTAATCTGATAGTGGTAGTCCGATGGAAGACGTCTACTCTCCTTTACTGCTCTAATCTAATAGTGGTAGTGGGTGGTAGATGTCTTGTCTCCCTTATGGCTCTAAACTGAGAGTGGTATTGTGGTGTTAGATGTCTAGTATCCCGTATGGATCTAAAATGATAGTGGTAGTGGGGTGGTAGATGTCTAGACTCCCTTATGGCTCTAATCTGATAGTGGTAGTGGGGTGGTAGATGTCTAGCCTCCCTTATGGCTCTAATCTGATGGTGGTAGTGGGGTGGTAGATATCTTGTCTCACTTATGGCTCTAATCTGATATTGGGGTGGATGATGTCTAGTCTCCCTTATCGCCCTAATATGATAGTGGTAGTGGGGTGGTAGATGTCTTGTCTACGTTATGGCTCGAATCTGATAGTGGTAGTGGAGTGGTAGACGTCTAGTCTCCCTTATGGCTCTAATCCAATAGTGGTAGTGGGGTGGTAGATGTCTTGTGTCCCTTATGGCTCTAATCTGATAGTGGTAGAGGGGTGTTAAATGTCTTGTCTCCCTTATGGCTCTAATCTGATGGTGTTAGTGGGGTGGTAGATGTCTAGTCTCCCTTATGGGTCTAATCTGATAGCCGTAGTGGGGTGGTAGACGTCTAGTCTCCCTTATGGCTCTAATCTGAAAGTTGTAGTGTTGTGGTAGATGTCTTGTCTCCCTTATGGCTCTAATCTGATATTGGTAGTGGGGTGGTAGATGTCTAGTCTCCCTTATGGCTCTAATCTGAAAGTTGTAGTTTTGTGGTAGATGTCTTGTCTCCCTTATGGCTCTAATCTGATATTGGTAGTGGGGTGGTAGATGTCTTGTCTCCCTTATGGCTCTAATCTGATGGTGGTAGTGGGGTGGTAGATGTCTAGTCTCCCTTATGGCTCTAATCTGATAGTGGTAGTGGGGTGGTAGATGTCTAGTCTCCCTTATGGCTCTAATCTGATGGTGGTAGTGGGGTGGTCGATATCTTGTCTCACTTATGGCTCTAATCTGATATTGGGGTGGATGATGTCTAGTCTTCCTTATATCCCTAATATGATAGTGGTAGTGGGGTGGTAGATGTCTTGTCTACGTTATGGCTCGAATCTGATAGTGGTAGTGGAGTGGTAGACGTCTAGTCTCCCTTATGGCTCTAATCCAATAGTGGTAGTGGGGTGGTAGATGTCGTGTGTCCCTTATGGCTCTAATCTGATAGTGGTAGAGGGGTGTTAAATGTCTTGTCTCCCTTATGGCTCTAATCTGATGGTGTTAGCGGGGTGGTAGATGTCTAGTCTCCCTTATGGGTCTAATCTGATAGCCGTAGTGGGGTGGTAGACGTCTAGTCTCCCTTATGGCTCTAATCTGAAAGTTGTAGTGTTGTGGTAGATGTCTTGTCTCCCTTATGGCTCTAATCTGATATTGGTAGTGGGGTGGTAGATGTCTAGTCTCCCTTATGGCTCTAATCTGAAAGTTGTAGTGTTGTGGTAGATGTCTTGTCTCCCTTATGGCTCTAATCTGATATTGGTAGTGGGGTGGTAGATGTCTAGAATCCCTTATGGCTCTAATCTGATAGTGGTAGTGGGGTGGTAGATGTCTTGTCTCCCTTATGGCTCTAATCTAATAGTGGTAGTGGGGTGGTAGATGTCTATTCTCCCTTATGCCTCTAATCTGATAGTGGTAAAGGGGTGGTAGATGTCTAGGCTCCCTTATGGCTCTAATCTGATGGTGGTAGTAGTGGGGTGGTAGATGTCTAGTCTCCCTTATGGCTCTAATCTGATAGTGGTAGTGGGATGGTAGATGTCTAGTCTCCCTTATGGCTCTATTCTGATACTGGGCTGGTTGATGTCTAGTCTCCCTTATGGCTCTAATCTGATAGTGGTAGATGTCTAGACTCCCTTATGGCTCTAATCTGATAGTGGTAGTTGGGTGGTAGATGTATGGTTTCCCTTATGGCTCTAATCTGATAGTGGTAGTGGGGTGGTAGATGTCTTGTCTCCCTTATGGCTCTAATCTGATAGTGGGATGTTCAAAATCTAGTCTCCCTTATGGCTCTAGTCTGATAGTGGTAGTGGGGTGGTAGAAGTCTAGTCTCCCTTTTGAATCTAATCTGATAGTGGTAGTCCGATGGAAGACGTCTACTCTCCTTTACTGCTCTAATCTAATAGTGGTAGTGGGTGGTAGATGTCTTGTCTCCCTTATGGCTCTAAACTGAGAGTGGTATTGTGGTGTTAGATGTCTAGTATCCCGTATGGATCTAAAATGATAGTGGTAGTGGGGTTGTAGATGTCTAGACTCCCTTATGGCTCTAATCTGATAGTGGTAGTGGGGTGGTAGATGTCTAGCCTCCCTTATGGCTCTAATCTGATGGTGGTATTGGGGTGGTAGATGTCTAGAGTCCCTTATGGCTCTAATCTGATAGTGGGATGTTCAAAATCTAGTCTCCCTTATGGCTCTAGTCTGATAGTGGTAGTGGGGTGGTAGAAGTCTAGTCTCCCTTTTGAATCTAATCTGATAGTGGTAGTCCGATGGAAGACGTCTACTCTCCTTTACTGCTCTAATCTAATAGTGGTAGTGGGTGGTAGATGTCTTGTCTCCCTTATGGCTCTAAACTGAGAGTGGTATTGTGGTGTTAGATGTCTAGTATCCCGTATGGATCTAAAATGATAGTGGTAGTGGGGTGGTAGATGTCTAGACTCCCTTATGGCTCTAATCTGATAGTGGTAGTGGGGTGGTAGATGTCTAGCCTCCCTTATGGCTCTAATCTGATGGTGGTAGTGGGGTGGTAGATATCTTTTCTCACTTATGGCTCTAATCTGATATTGGGGTGGATGATGTCTAGTCTCCCTTATCGCCCTAATATGATAGTGGTAGTGGGGTGGTAGATGTCTTGTGTCCCTTATGGCTCGAATCTGATAGTGGTAGAGGGGTGTTAAATGTCTTGTCTCCCTTATGGCTCTAATCTGATGGTGTTAGTGGGGTGGTAGATGTCTAGTCTCCCTTATGGGTCTAATCTGATAGCCGTAGTGGGGTGGTAGACGTCTAGTCTCCCTTATGGCTCTAATCTGAAAGTTGTAGTGTTGTGGTAGATGTCTTGTCTCCCTTATGGCTCTAATCTGATATTGGTAGTGGGGTGGTAGATGTCTAGTCTCCCTTATGGCTCTAATCTGAAAGTTGTAGTTTTGTGGTAGATGTCTTGTCTCCCTTATGGCTCTAATCTGATATTGGTAGTGGGGTGGTAGATGTCTTGTCTCCCTTATGGCTCTAATCTGATGGTGGTAGTGGGGTGGTAGATGTCTAGTCTCCCTTATGGCTCTAATCTGATAGTGGTAGTGGGGTGGTAGATGTCTAGTCTCCCTTATGGCTCTAATCTGATGGTGGTAGTGGGGTGGTAGATATCTTGTCTCACTTATGGCTCTAATCTGATATTGGGGTGGATGATGTCTAGTCTCCCTTATAGCCCTAATATGATAGTGGTAGTGGGGTGGTAGATGTCTTGTCTACGTTATGGCTCTAATCTGATGGTGGTAGTAGTGGGGTGGTAGATGTCTAGTCTCCCTTATGGCTCTAATCTGATAGTGGTAGTGGGATGGTAGATGTCTAGTCTCCCTTATGGCTCTATTCTGATACTGGGCTGGTTGATGTCTAGTCTCCCTTATGGCTCTAATCTGATAGTGGTAGATGTCTAGACTCCCTTATGGCTCTAATCTGATAGTGGTAGTTGGGTGGTAGATGTATGGTTTCCCTTATGGCTCTAATCTGATAGTGGTAGTGGGGTGGTAGATGTCTTGTCTCCCTTATGGCTCTAATCTGATATTGGTATTGGGGTGGTAGATGTCTAGAGTCCCTTATGGCTCTAATCTGATAGTGGGATGTTCAAAATCTAGTCTCCCTTATGGCTCTAGTCTGATAGTGGTAGTGGGGTGGTAGAAGTCTAGTCTCCCTTTTGAATCTAATCTGATAGTGGTAGTCCGATGGAAGACGTCTACTCTCCTTTACTGCTCTAATCTAATAGTGGTAGTGGGTGGTAGATGTCTTGTCTCCCTTATGGCTCTAAACTGAGAGTGGTATTGTGGTGTTAGATGTCTAGTATCCCGTATGGATCTAAAATGATAGTGGTAGTGGGGTTGTAGATGTCTAGACTCCCTTATGGCTCTAATCTGATAGTGGTAGTGGGGTGGTAGATGTCTAGCCTCCCTTATGGCTCTAATCTGATGGTGGTATTGGGGTGGTAGATGTCTAGAGTCCCTTATGGCTCTAATCTGATAGTGGGATGTTCAAAATCTAGTCTCCCTTATGGCTCTAGTCTGATAGTGGTAGTGGGGTGGTAGAAGTCTAGTCTCCCTTTTGAATCTAATCTGATAGTGGTAGTCCGATGGAAGACGTCTACTCTCCTTTACTGCTCTAATCTAATAGTGGTAGTGGGTGGTAGATGTCTTGTCTCCCTTATGGCTCTAAACTGAGAGTGGTATTGTGGTGTTAGATGTCTAGTATCCCGTATGGATCTAAAATGATAGTGGTAGTGGGGTGGTAGATGTCTAGACTCCCTTATGGCTCTAATCTGATAGTGGTAGTGGGGTGGTAGATGTCTAGCCTCCCTTATGGCTCTAATCTGATGGTGGTAGTGGGGTGGTAGATATCTTTTCTCACTTATGGCTCTAATCTGATATTGGGGTGGATGATGTCTAGTCTCCCTTATCGCCCTAATATGATAGTGGTAGTGGGGTGGTAGATGTCTTGTGTCCCTTATGGCTCGAATCTGATAGTGGTAGAGGGGTGTTAAATGTCTTGTCTCCCTTATGGCTCTAATCTGATGGTGTTAGTGGGGTGGTAGATGTCTAGTCTCCCTTATGGGTCTAATCTGATAGCCGTAGTGGGGTGGTAGACGTCTAGTCTCCCTTATGGCTCTAATCTGAAAGTTGTAGTGTTGTGGTAGATGTCTTGTCTCCCTTATGGCTCTAATCTGATATTGGTAGTGGGGTGGTAGATGTCTAGTCTCCCTTATGGCTCTAATCTGAAAGTTGTAGTTTTGTGGTAGATGTCTTGTCTCCCTTATGGCTCTAATCTGATATTGGTAGTGGGGTGGTAGATGTCTTGTCTCCCTTATGGCTCTAATCTGATGGTGGTAGTGGGGTGGTAGATGTCTAGTCTCCCTTATGGCTCTAATCTGATAGTGGTAGTGGGGTGGTAGATGTCTAGTCTCCCTTATGGCTCTAATCTGATGGTGGTAGTGGGGTGGTAGATATCTTGTCTCACTTATGGCTCTAATCTGATATTGGGGTGGATGATGTCTAGTCTCCCTTATAGCCCTAATATGATAGTGGTAGTGGGGTGGTAGATGTCTTGTCTACGTTATGGCTCGAATCTGATAGTGGTAGTGGAGTGGTAGACGTCTAGTCTCCCTTATGGCTCTAATCCAATAGTGGTAGTGGGGTGGTAGATGTCTTGTGTCCCTTATGGCTCTAATCTGATAGTGGTAAAGGGGTGTTAAATGTCTTGTCTCCCTTATGGCTCTAATCTGATGGTGTTAGCGGGGTGGTAGATGTCTAGTCTCCCTTATGGGTCTAATCTGATAGCCGTAGTGGGGTGGTAGACGTCTAGTCTCCCTTATGGCTCTAATCTGAAAGTTGTAGTGTTGTGGTAGATGTCTTGTCTCCCTTATGGCTCTAATCTGATATTGGTAGTGGGGTGGTAGATGTCTAGAATCCCTTATGGCTCTAATCTGATAGTGGTAGTGGGGTGGTAGATGTCTTGTCTCCCTTATGGCTCTAATCTAATAGTGGTAGTGGGGTGGTAGATGTCTATTCTCCCTTATGCCTCTAATCTGATAGTGGTAAAGGGGTGGTAGATGTCTAGGCTCCCTTATGGCTCTAATCTGATGGTGGTAGTAGTGGGGTGGTAGATGTCTAGTCTCCCTTATGGCTCTAATCTGATAGTGGTAGTGGGATGGTAGATGTCTAGTCTCCCTTATGGCTCTATTCTGATACTGGGCTGGTTGATGTCTAGTCTCCCTTATGGCTCTAATCTGATAGTGGTAGATGTCTAGACTCCCTTATGGCTCTAATCTGATAGTGGTAGTTGGGTGGTAGATGTATGGTTTCCCTTATGGCTCTAATCTGATAGTGGTAGTGGGGTGGTAGATGTCTTGTCTCCCTTATGGCTCTAATCTGATATTGGTATTGGGGTGGTAGATGTCTAGAGTCCCTTATGGCTCTAATCTGATAGTGGGATGTTCAAAATCTAGTCTCCCTTATGGCTCTAGTCTGATAGTGGTAGTGGGGTGGTAGAAGTCTAGTCTCCCTTTTGAATCTAATCTGATAGTGGTAGTCCGATGGAAGACGTCTACTCTCCTTTACTGCTCTAATCTAATAGTGGTAGTGGGTGGTAGATGTCTTGTCTCCCTTATGGCTCTAAACTGAGAGTGGTATTGTGGTGTTAGATGTCTAGTATCCCGTATGGATCTAAAATGATAGTGGTAGTGGGGTGGTAGATGTCTAGACTCCCTTATGGCTCTAATCTGATAGTGGTAGTGGGGTGGTAGATGTCTAGCCTCCCTTATGGCTCTAATCTGATGGTGGTAGTGGGGTGGTAGATATCTTGTCTCACTTATGGCTCTAATCTGATATTGGGGTGGATGATGTCTAGTCTCCCTTATCGCCCTAATATGATAGTGGTAGTGGGGTGGTAGATGTCTTGTCTACGTTATGGCTCGAATCTGATAGTGGTAGTGGAGTGGTAGACGTCTAGTCTCCCTTATGGCTCTAATCCAATAGTGGTAGTGGGGTGGTAGATGTCTTGTGTCCCTTATGGCTCTAATCTGATAGTGGTAGAGGGGTGTTAAATGTCTTGTCTCCCTTATGGCTCTAATCTGATGGTGTTAGTGGGGTGGTAGATGTCTAGTCTCCCTTATGGGTCTAATCTGATAGCCGTAGTGGGGTGGTAGACGTCTAGTCTCCCTTATGGCTCTAATCTGAAAGTTGTAGTTTTGTGGTAGATGTCTTGTCTCCCTTATGGCTCTAATCTGATATTGGTAGTGGGGTGGTAGATGTCTAGAATCCCTTATGGCTCTAATCTGATAGTGGTAGTGGGGTGGTAGATGTCTTGTCTCCCTTATGGCTCTAATCTAATAGTGGTAGTGGGGTGGTAGATGTCTAGCCTCCCTTATGGCTCTAATCTGATAGTGGTAGTGGGATGGTAGATGTCTAGTCTCCCTTATGGCTCTATTCTGATACTGGGCTGGTTGATGTCTAGTCTCCCTTATGGCTCTAATCTGATAGTGGTAGATGTCTAGACTCCCTTATGGCTCTAATCTGATAGTGGTAGTTGGGTGGTAGATGTATGGTTTCCCTTATGGCTCTAATCTGATAGTGGTAGTGGGGTGGTAGATGTCTTGTCTCCCTTATGGCTCTAATCTGATAGTGGGATGTTCAAAATCTAGTCTCTCTTATGGCTCTAGTCTGATAGTGGTAGTGGGGTGGTAGAAGTCTAGTCTCCCTTATGGCTCTAATCTGATAGTGGTAGTGGGATGGTAGATTTCTAGTCTCCCTTATGGCTCTATTCTGATACTGGGCTGGTTGATGTCTAGTCTCCCTTATGGCTCTAATCTGATAGTGGTAGATGTCTAGACTCCCTTATGGCTCTAATCTGATAGTGGTAGTTGGGTGGTAGATGTCTTGTCTCCCTTATGGCTCTAATCTGATATTGGTATTGGGGTGGTAGATGTCTAGAGTCCCTTATGGCTCTAATCTGATATTGGGATGTACAAAATCTAGTCTCCCTTATGGCTCTAGTCTGATAGTGGTAGTGGGGTGGTAGATGTCTAGACTCCCTTATGGCTCTAATCTGATAGTGGTAGTGGGGTGGTAGATGTCTAGCCTCCCTTATGGCTCTAATCTAATAGTGGTAGTAGGGAGGTAGATGTCTAGTCTCCCTTATGGCTCTAATCTGATAGTGGTAGTTGGGTGGTAGATGTCTAGTCTCCCTTATAGCCCTAATATGATAGTGGTAGTGGGGTGGTAGATGTCTTGTCTCCGTTATGGCTCTAGTCTGATAGTGGTAGTAGGGTGGCAGAAGTCTAGTCTCCCTTTCGAATCTAATCTGATAGTGGTAGTGGGGTGGTAGACGTCTAGTCACCCTTATGGCTCTAATCTGATGGTGGTATTGGGGTGGTTGATGTCTTGTCTCACTTATGGATCTAATCTGATAGTGGAAGTGGGTTGGTAGATGTCTAGTCTCCCTTATCGCTGTAATCGTATAGTTGTAGCGGGGTGGTAGATGTCTAGTCTCCCTTTTTGCTCTAATCTGATAGTGGTAGTGGGATGGTAGATGTCTAGTCTCCCTTATGGCTCTAATCTGATAGTGGTAGTGGGGTGGTAGATGTCTAGTCTCCCTTATGGCTCTAATCTGATGGTGGTAGTGGGGTGGTAGATATCTTGTCTCACTTATGGCTCTAATCTGATATTGGGGTGGATGATGTCTAGTCTCCCTTATAGGCCTAATATGATAGTGGTAGTGGGGTGGTAGATGTCTTGTCTACGTTATGGCTCGAATCTGATAGTGGTAGTGGAGTGGTAGACGTCTAGTCTCCCTTATGGCTCTAATCCAATAGTGGTAGTGGGGTGGTAGATGTCTTGTGTCCCTTATGGCTCTAATCTGATGGTGTTAGTGGGGTGGTAGATGTCTAGTCTCCCTTATGGGTCTAATCTGATAGCCGTAGTGGGGTGGTAGACGTCTAGTCTCCCTTATGGCTCTAATCTGAAAGTTGTAGTGTTGTGGTAGATGTCTTGGCTCCCTTATGGCTCTAATCTGATATTGGTAGTGGGGTGGTAGATGTCTAGAATCCCTTATGGCTCTAATCTGATAGTGGTAGTGGGGTGGTAGATGTCTTGTCTCCCTTATGGCTCTAATATAATAGTGGTAGTGGGGTGGTAGATGTCTATTCTCCCTTATGCCTCTAATCTGATAGTGGTAAAGGGGTGGTAGATGTCTAGGCTCCCTTATGGCTCTAATCTGATGGTGGTAGTGGGGTGGTAGATGTCTAGTCTCCCTTATGGCTCTAATCTGATAGTGGTAGTGGGATGGTAGATGTCTAGTCTCCCTTATGGCTCTATTCTGATACTGGGCTGGTTGATGTCTAGTCTCCCTTTTGGCTCTAATCTGATAGTGGTAGTTGGGTGGTAGATGTATGGTTTCCCTTATGGCTCTAATCTGATAGTGGTAGTGGGGTGGTAGATGTCAAGTCTCCCTTATGGCTCTAATCTTATAGTGGGGTGGATGATGTCTTGTCTCCCTTATAGCCCTAATATGATAGTGGTAGTGGGGTGGTAGATGTCTTGTCTCCTTTATGGCTCTAGTCTGATAGTGGTAGTGGGGTGGTAGATGTCTAGTCTCCCTTATGGCTGTAATCGTATAGTTGTAGCGGGGTGGTAGATGTCTAGTCTCCCTTTTTGCTCTAATCTGATAGTGGTAGTGGGATGGTAGATGTCTAGTCTCCCTTATGGCTCTAATCTGATAGTGGTAGTGGTGTGGTAGATGTCTAGTCTCCCTTATGGCTCTATTCTGATACTGGGCTGGTTGATGTCTAGACTCCCTTATGGCTCTAATCTGATAGTGGTAGTTGGGTGGTAGATGTATGGTTTCCCTTATGGCTCTAATCTGATAGTGGTAGTGGGGTGGTAGATGTCAAGTCTCCCTTATGGCTCTAATCTTATAGTGGGGTGGATGATGTCTTGTCTCCCTTATAGCCCTAATATGATAGTGGTAGTGGGGTGGTAGATGTCTTGTCTCCGTTATGGCTCTAGTCTGATAGTGGTAGTGGGGTGGTAGATGTCTAGACTCCCTTATGGCTGTAATCGTATAGTTGTAGCGGGGTGGTAGATGTCTAGTCTGCCTTTTTGCTCTAATCTGATAGTGGTAGTGGGATGGTAGATGTCTAGTCTCCCTTATGGCTCTAATCTGATAGTGGTAGTGGGGTGGTAGATGTCTAGTCTCCCTTATGGCTCTAATCTGATGGTGGTAGTGGGGTGGTAGATATCTTGTCTCACTTATGGCTCTAATCTGATATTGGGGTGGATGATGTCTAGTCTCCCTTATAGCCCTAATATGATAGTGGTAGTGGGGTGGTAGATGGCTTGTCTACGTTATGGCTCGAATCTGATAGTGGTAGTGGAGTGGTAGACGTCTAGTCTCCCTTATGGCTCTAATCCAATAGTGGTAGTGGGGTGGTAGATGTCTTGTGTCCCTTATGGCTCTAATCTGATAGTGGTAGAGGGGTGGTAGATGTCTAGTCTCCCTTATGGGTCTAATCTGATAGCCGTAGTGGGGTGGTAGACGTCTAGTCTCCCTTATGGCTCTAATCTTATAGTGGGGTGGATGATGTCTTGTCTCCCTTATAGCCCTAATATGATAGTGGTAGTGGGGTGGTAGATGTCTTGTCTCCTTTATGGCTCTAGTCTGATAGTGGTAGTGGGGTGGTAGATGTCTAGTCTCCCTTATGGCTGTAATCGTATAGTTGTAGCGGGGGTGGTAGATGTCTAGTCTCCCTTTTTGCTCTAATCTGATAGTGGTAGTGGGATGGTAGATGTCTAGTCTCCCTTATGGCTCTAATCTGATAGTGGTAGTGGTGTGGTAGATGTCTAGTCTCCCTTATGGCTCTATTCTGATACTGGGCTGGTTGATGTCTAGACTCCCTTATGGCTCTAATCTGATAGTGGTAGTTGGGTGGTAGATGTATGGTTTCCCTTATGGCTCTAATCTGATAGTGGTAGTGGGGTGGTAGATGTCAAGTCTCCCTTATGGCTCTAATCTTATAGTGGGGTGGATGATGTCTTGTCGCCCTTATAGCCCTAATATGATAGTGGTAGTGGGGTGGTAGATGTCTTGTCTCCGTTATGGCTCTAGTCTGATAGTGGTAGTGGGGTGGTAGATGTCTAGTCTCCCTTATGGCTGTAATCGTATAGTTGTAGCGGGGTGGTAGATGTCTAGTCTGCCTTTTTGCTCTAATCTGATAGTGGTAGTGGGATGGTAGATGTCTAGTCTCCCTTATGGCTCTAATCTGATAGTGGTAGTGGGGTGGTAGATGTCTAGTCTCCCTTATGGCTCTAATCTGATGGTGGTAGTGGGGTGGTAGATATCTTGTCTCACTTATGGCTCTAATCTGATATTGGGGTGGATGATGTCTAGTCTCCCTTATAGCCCTAATATGATAGTTGTAGTGGGGTGGTAGATGGCTTGTCTACGTTATGGCTCGAATCTGATAGTGGTAGTGGAGTGGTAGACGTCTAGTCTCCCTTATGGCTCTAATCCAATAGTGGTAGTGGGGTGGTAGATGTCTTGTGTCCCTTATGGCTCTAATCTGATAGTGGTAGAGGGGTGTTAAATGTCTTGTCTCCCTTATGGCTCTAATCTGATGGTGTTAGTGGGGTGGTAGATGTCTAGTCTCCCTTATGGGTCTAATCTGATAGCCGTAGTGGGGTGGTAGACGTCTAGTCTCCCTTATGGCTCTAATCTGAAAGTTGTAGTGTTGTGGTAGATGTCTTGTCTCCCTTATGGCTCTAATCTGATATTGGTAGTGGGGTGGTAGATGTCTAGAATCCCTTATGGCTCTAATCTGATAGTAGTAGTGGGGTGGTAGATGTCTTGTCTCCCTTATGGCTATAATCTAATAGTGGTAGTCGGGTGGTAGATGTCTAGTCTCCCTTATGGGTCTAATCTGATAGCCGTAGTGGGGTGGTAGACGTCTAGTCTCCCTTATGGCTCTAATCTGAAAGTTGTAGTGTTGTGGTAGATGTCTTGTCTCCCTTATGGCTCTAATCTAATATTGGTAGTGGGGTGGTAGATGTCTAGAATCCCTTATGGCTCTAATCTGATAGTGGTAGTGGGGTGGTAGATGTCTTGTCTCCCTTATGGCTCTAATCTAATAGTGGTAGAGGGTGGTAGATGTCTAGTCTCCCTTATGGCTCTAATCTGATAGTGGTAAAGGGGTGGTAGATGTCTAGGCTCCCTTATGGCTCTAATCTGATGGTGGTAGTGGGGTGGTAGATGTCTAGCCTCCCTTATGGCTCTAATCTGATAGTGGTAGAGGGGTGTTAAATGTCTTGTCTCCCTTATGGCTCTAATCTGATGGTGGTAGTGGGGTGGTAGATGTCTAGTCTCCCTTATGGGTCTAATCTGATAGCCGTAGTGGGGTGGTAGACGTCTAGTCTCCCTTATGGCTCTAATCTGAAAGTTGTAGTGTTGTGGTAGATGTCTTGTCTCCCTTATGGCTCTAATCTGATATTGGTAGTGGGGTGGTAGATGTCTAGAATCCCTTATGGCTCTAATCTGATAGTGGTAGTGGGGTGGTAGATGTCTTGTCTCCCTTATGGCTCTAATCTGACAGTGGTAAAGGGGTGGTAGATGTCTAGGCTCCCTTATGGCTCTAATCTGATGGTGGTAGTGGGGTGGTAGATGTCTAGTCTCCCTTATGGCTCTAATCTGATAGTGGTAGTGGGATGGTAGATTTCTAGTCTCCCTTATGGCTCTATTCTGATACTGGGCTGGTTGATGTCTCCCTTATGGCTCTAATCTGATAGTGGTAGATGTCTAGACTCCCTTATGGCTCTAATCTGATAGTGGTAGTTGGGTGGTAGATGTCTTGTCTCCCTTATGGCTCTAATCTGATATTGTTATTGGGGTGGTAGATGTCTAGAGTCCCTTATGGCTCTAATCTGAGAGTGGGATGTTAAAAATCTAGTCTCCCTTATGGCTCTAGTCTGATAGTGGTAGTGGGGTGGTAGAAGTCTAGTCTCCCTTTTGAATCTAAACTGATAATGGTAGTCCGATGGAAGACGTCTACTCTCCTTTACTGCTCTAATCTAATAGTTGTAGTGGGTGGTAGATGTCTTGTCTCCCTTATGGCTCTAATCTGAGAGTGGTATTGTGGTGTTAGATGTCTAGTATCCCGTATGGATCTAAAATGATAGTGGTAGTGGGGTGGTAGATGTCTAGACTCCCTTATGGCTCTAATCTGATAGTGGTAGTGGGGTGGTAGATGTCTAGCCTCCCTTATGGCTCTAATCTGATAGTGGTAGAGGGGTGTTAAATGTCTTGTCTCCCTTATGGCTCTAATCTGATGGTGGTAGTGGGGTGGTAGATGTCTAGTCTCCCTTATGGCTCTAATCTGATATTGGTAGTGGGGTGGTAGATGTTTAGAATCCCTTATGGCTCTAATCTGATAGTGGTAGTGGGGTGGTAGATGTCTTGTCTCCCTTATGGCTCTAATCTGACAGTGGTAAAGGGGTGGTAGATGTCTAGGCTCCCTTATGGCTCTAATCTGATGGTGGTAGTGGGGTGGTAGATGTCTAGAATCCCTTATGGCTCTAATCTGATAGTGGTAGTGGGGTGGTAGATGTCTAGGATCCCTTATGGCTCTAATCTGATAGTAGGGTGGATGATGTCTAGTCTCCCTTATAGCCCTAATATGATAGTGGTAGTGGGGTGGTAGATGTCTAGTCTCCCTTATGGCTCTAATCTTATAGTGGTAGTGGGGTGGTAGATGTCTAGTCTCCCTTATGGCTCTAGTCTGATAGTGGTAGTGGGGTGGTAGAAGTCTAGTCTCCCTTTTGAATCTAATCTGATAGTGGTAGTCCGATGGAAGACGTCTACTCTCCTTTACTGCTCTAATCTAATAGTGGTTGTGGGTGGTAGATGTCTTGTCTCCCTTATGGCTCTAATCTGAGAGTGGTATTGTGGTGTTAGATGTCTAGACTCCCTTATGGCTCTAATCTGATAGTGGTAGTGGGGTGGTAGATGTCTAGCCTCCCTTATGGCTCTAATCTGATGGTGGTAGTGGGGTGGTAGATGTCTAGGCTCCCTTATGGGTCTAATCTGATAGTCGTAGTGGGGTGGTAGACGTCTAGTCTCCCTTATGGCTCTAATCTGATATTGGTAGTGGGGTGGAAGATGTCTAGACTCCCTTATGGCTCTAATCTTATAGTGGTAGTGGGGTGGTAGATGTCTTGTCTCCCTTATGGCTCTAATCTAATAGTGGTAGTGGGTTGGTAGATGTATAGGCTCCCTTATGGCTCTAATCTGATAGTGGTGGAGGGGTGTTAAATGTCTTGTGTTCTTATGGCTCTAAGATGATGGTGGTATTGGGGTGGTAGATGTCTAGTCTCCCTTATGGCTCTAATCTCATAGTGGTAGTGGGATGGTAAATGTCTAGTCTCCCTTATGGCTCTATTCTGATACTGGGCTGGTTGATGTCTAGTCTCCCTTATGGCTCTAATCTGATAGTTGTAGTGGGGTGGTAGATGTCTAGACTCCCTTATGGCTCTAATCTGAAAGTGGTAGTGGGGTGGTAGATGTCTAGTCTCCCTTATGGCTCTAATCTGATATTGGTATTGGGGTGGTAGATGTCTAGAGTCCCTTATGGCTCTAATCTGATAGTGGTATTGGGGTGGTAGATGTCTTGTCTCCCTTATGGCTCTAATCTGATAGTGGTAGTGGGGTGGTAGATGTCTAGCCTCCCTTATGGCTCTAATCTGATGGTGGTAGATATCTTGTCTCACTTATGGCTCTAATCTGATATTGGGGTGGATGATGTCTAGTCTCCCTTATAGCCCTAATATGATAGTGGTAGTGGGGTGGTAGATGTCTTGTCTATGTTATGGCTCGAATCTGATAGTGGTAGTGGGAGTGGTAGACGTCTAGTCTCCCTTATGGCTCTAATCTGATAGTGGTAGAGGGGTGTTAAATGTCTTGTCTCCCTTATGGCTCTAATCTGATGGTGTTAGTGGGGTGGTAGATGTCTAGTCTCCCTTATGGGTCTAATCTGATAGCCGTAGTGGGGTGGTAGACGTCTAGTCTCCCTTATGGCTCTAATCTGAAAGTTGTAGTGTTGTGGTAGATGTCTTGTCTCCCTTATGGCTCTAATCTGATATTGGTAGTGGGGTGGTAGATGTCTAGAATCCCTTATGGCTCTAATCTGATAGTGGTAGTGGGGTGGTAGATGTCTTGTCTCCCTTATGGCTCTAATCTAATAGTGGTAGTGGGGTGGTAGATGTCTATTCTCCCTTATGCCTCTAATCTGATAGTGGTAAAGGGGTGGTAGATGTCTAGGCTCTTATGGCTCTAATCTGATGGTGGTAGTGGGGTGGTAGATGTCTAGTCTCCCTTATGGCTCTATCTGATAGTGGTAGTGGGGTGGTAGATGTCTAGTCTCCCTTATGGCTCTATTCTGATACTGGGCTGGTTGATGTCTAGTCTCCCTTATGGCTCTAATCTGATAGTGGTAGATGTCTAGACTCCCTTATGGCTCTAATCTGATAGTGGTAGTTGGGTGGTAGATGTATGGTTTCCCTTATGGCTCTAATCTGATAGTGGTAGTGGGGTGGTAGATGTCTTGTCTCCCTTATGGCTCTAATCTGATATTGGTATTGGGGTGGTAGATGTCTAGAGTCCCTTATGGCTATAATCTGATAGTGGGATGTTCAAAATCTAGTCTCCCTTATGGCTCTAGTCTGATAGTGGTAGTGGGGTGGTAGAAGTCTAGTCTCCCTTTTGAATCTAATCTGATAGTGGTAGTCCGATGGAAGACGTCTACTCTCCTTTACTGCTCTAATCTAATAGTGGTAGTGGGTGGTAGATGTCTTGTCTCCCTTATGGCTCTAAACTGAGAGTGGTATTGTGGTGTTAGATGTCTAGTATCCCGTATGGATCTAAAATGATAGTGGTAAGTGGGGTGGTAGATGTCTAGACTCCCTTATGGCTCTAATCTGATAGTGGTAGTGGGGTGGTAGATGTCTAGTCTCCCTTATGGCTCTAATCTGATAGTGGTAGTGGGGTGGTAGATGTCTAGTCTCCCTTATGCTCTAATCTGATAGTGGTAGTGGGGTGGTAGATGTCTAGTCTCCCTTATGGCTCTAATCTGATAGTGGTAGAGGTGGTAGATGTCTAGTCTCCCTTATGGCTCTAATCTGATGTGGTAGTGGGGTGGTAGATGTCTAGTCTCCCTTATGGCTCTAATCTGATAGTGGTAGTGGGTGGTAGATGTCTAGTCTCCCTTATGGCTCTATTCTGATAGTGGGCTGGTTGATGTCTAGTCTCCCTTATGGCTCTAATCTGATAGTGGTATATGTCTAGACTCCCTTATGGCTCTAATCTGATAGTGGTAGTGGGTGGTAGATGTCTAGTCTCCCTTATGGCTCTAATCTGATTTGGTAGTGGGTTGGAGTGTAATGTCTACTCCCTTATGGCTCTAATCTGATAGTGGGATGTTAAAATCTAGTCTCCCTTATGGCTCTAATCTGATAGTGGTAGTGGGGTGGTAGATGTCTAGTCTCCCTTATGGCTCTAATCTGATAGTGTAGTGGGGTGGTAGATGTCTAGTCTCCTTTATGCTCTAATCTGATAGTGGTAGTGGGTGGTAGATGTCTTGTCTCCCTTATGGCTCTAATCTGATAGTGGTAGTGGGGTGGTAGATGTCTAGTCTCCCTTATGGCTCTAATCTGATAGTGTGGGGTGGTAGATGTCTAGTCTCCCTTATGGCTCTAATCTGATAGTGGTAGTGGGGTGGTAGATGTCTTGTCTCCCTTATGGCTCTAATCTGATGTGGTAGTGGGGGTGGTAGATGTCTAGTCTCCCTTATGGCTCTAATCTGATAGTGGTAGGTGGGGTAGAATGTCTAGTCTCCCTTATGGCTCTAATCTGATAGTGGTAGTTGGGTGGTAGATGTCTAGTCTCCCTTATGGCTCTAATCTGATAGTGGTAGTGGGGTGGTAGATGTCTTGTCTCCCTTATGGCTCTAATCTGATAGTGGTAGTGGGTGGTAGATGTCTAGTCTACCTTATGGGTCTAATCTCATAGTGGTAGTGGGTGGTAGATGTCTAGTCTCCCTTATGGCTCTAATCTGATAGTGGTAGTGGGGTGGTAGATGTCTAGTCTCCCTTATGGCTCTAATCTGATAGTGGTAGTGGGGTGGTAGATGTCTTGTCTCCCTTCTCATGGCTCTAATCTGATAGTGGTAGTGGGTTGGTAGATGTCTAGTCTCCCTTATGGCTCTAATCTATAGTAGTGGTAGTGGGGTGGTAGATGTCTAGTCTCCCTTATGGCTCTAATCTGATAGTGGGTGGATATGTCTAAGTCTCCCTTATGGCTCTAATCTGATAGGGGGTGGTGATGTCTAGTCTCCCTTATGCCTCTAATCTGATAGTGGTAGTGGGTGGTAGATGTCTTGTCTCCCTTATGGCTCTAATCTGATAGTGGTAGTGGGGTGGTAGATGTCTAGTCTCCCTTATGGCTCTAATCTGATGGTGGTAGTGGGGTGGTAGATGTCTTGTCTCCCTTATGGCTCTAATCTGATATTGGGGTGGAGGATGTCTAGTCTCCCTTATAGCTCTAATCTGATAGTGGTAGTGGGGTGGTAGATGTCTTGTCTCCTTATGGCTCTAATCTGATAGTGGTAGTGGGTGGTAGATGTCTAGTCTCCCTTATGGCTCTAATCTAGTGGTAGTGGGGTGGTAGATGTCTGTGTCCCTTATGGCTCTAATCTGATAGGGTAGAGGGGGTGTTAGATGTCTAGTCTCCCTTATGGCTCTAATCTGATGGTGGTAGTGGGTGGTAGATGTCTAGTCTCCCTTATGGCTCTAATCTGATAGTGGTAGTGGGGTGGTAGATGTCTTCCTCCCTTATGGCTCTAATCTGATAGTGGTAGTGGGGTGGTAGATGTCTAGTCTCCTTATGGCTCTAATCTGATAGTGGTATGGGGTGTAGATGTCTAGTCTCCCTTATGGCTCTAATCTGATAGTGGTAAGGGGTGGTAGATGTCTAGTCTCCCTTATGGCTCTAATCTGATAGTGGTAGTGGGTGGTAGATGTCTAGTCTCCCTTATGGCTCTAATCTGATAGTGGTAGTGGGGTGGTAGATGTCTAGTCTCCCTTATGGCTCTAATCTGATAGTGGTAGTGGGGTGGTAGATGTCGTCTCCCTTATGGCTCTAATCTGATATTGGTAGTGGGGTAGATGTCTGTCTGTCTCCCTTATGGCTCTAATCTGATAGTGGTAGTGGGGTGGTAGATGTCTAGTCTCCCTTATGGCTCTAATCTGATAGTGGTAGTAGGGTGGTAGAAGTCTAGTCTCCCTTATTGCTCTAATCTGATAGTGGTAGTGGGGTGGTAGATGTCTAGTCTCCCTTATGAATCTAATCTGATAGTGGTAGTGGGGTGGTAATGTCTTGTCTCCCTTATGGCTCTAATCTGATAGTGGTAGTGGGGTGGTAGAATGTCTAGTCTCCCTTATGGCTCTAATCTGATAGTGGTAGTGGGGTGGTAGATGTCTAGTCTCCCTTATTGCTCTAATCTGATAGTGGTAGTGGGGTGGTAGATGTCTAGTCTCCCTTATGGCTCTAATCTGATAGTGGTAGTGGGGTGGTAGATGTCTAGTCTCCCTTATGGCTCTAATCTGATAGTGGGGTGGTTGATGTCTAGTCTCCCTTATGGCTCTAATCTGATAGTGGTAGATGTCTAGACTCCCTTATGGCTCTAATCTGATAGTGGTAGTGGGGTGGTAGATGTCTGGTCTCCCTTATGGCTCTAATCTGATAGTGGTAGTGGGTGGTAGATGTCTAGTCTCCCTTATGGCTCTATTCTGATAGTGGGATGTTGAAATCTAGTCTCCCTTATGGCTCTAATCTGATAGTGGTAGTGGGGTGGTAGATGTCTAGTCTCCCTTTGGCTCTAATCTGATAGTGGTAGTGGGGTGGTAGATGTCTACTCTCCTTTATGGCTCTAATCTGATAGTGGTAGTGGGTGGTAGATGTCTTGTCTCCCTTATGGCTCTAATCTGATATTGGTAGTGGGTGGTAGATGTCTAGACTCCCTTATGGCTCTAATCTGGTAGTGGGGTGGTAGATGTCTTGTCTCCTTATGGCTCTAACTCATAGTGTTTTGGGGGGTAGATGTCTAGTCTCCCTATGGCTCTAATCTGATAGTGGTAGTGGGGTGTTAGATGTCTTTCTCCCTTATGGCTCTAATCTGATAGTGGTAGTGGGATGTGATGTCTAGTCTCCCTTATGGCTCTATTCTGATAGTGGGCTTGGTGATGTCTAGTCTCCCTTATGGCTCTAATCTGATAGTGGTAGTGGGTGGTAGATGTCTA
>NW_022263111.1:29873-53008 GCF_002021735.2 Oncorhynchus kisutch
ATGTCTTGTCTCCGTTATGGATCTAGTCTGATAGTGGTAGTGGGGTGGTAGATGTCTAGTCTCCCTTATGGCTCTTATCTTATAGTGGGGTGGTAGATGTCTAGTCTCCCTTATGGCTCTAATATGATAGTGGTAATTGGGTGGAAGATGTCTAGTCTCCCTTATGGCTCTAATCTGGAAGAGGTAGTGTGGTGGTAGATGTCTAGTCTCCCTTATGTATCCGAAAGGATAGTGGTAATGGGGTGGTAGATGTCTAGTCTCCCTTATGGCTCTAATCTGATAGTGGTAGTGGGGTGGTAGATGTCTAGCCTCCCTTATGGCTCTTATCTGATAGTGGGGTGGTAGATGTCTTGTCTCCCTTATGGCTGTAATCTGATAGTGGTAGTGGGGTGAGAGATTTCTAGTCGCCCTTATGACTCTAATCTGATAGTGGTAGTGGGGTGGTAGAGGTCTAGTCTCCCTTATGACTCTAATCTAGAAGAGGTAGTGTGGTGGTAGATGTCTATTCTCCCTTATGTATCCGAAAGGATAGTGGTAGTGGGGTGGTAGATGTCTAGACTCCCTTATGGCTCTTATCTTATAGTGTGGTGGTAGATGTCTAGTCTCCCTTATGGCTCTAATATGATAGTGGTAATTGGGTGGAAGATGTCTAGTCTCCCTTATGGCTCTAATATGGTAGTGGTAATTGGGTGGTAGAATGTCTAGGCTCCCTTATGGCTCTAATATGATAGTGGTAGAGGGGTGGTAGAAGTCTAGTGTCCCTTATGGCTCTAATGTGATAGTGGAAGAGGGGTGGTAGATGTTCAGCCTCCCTTATGGCTCTTTCTGATTGTGGGGTGGTAGATGTCTAGTCTCCCGTATGGCTCTAATCTGATAGTGGGTGGTAGATGTCTAGTCTCCCTTATGGCTCTAATCTGATAGTGGGTGGTAGATGTCTAGCCTCCCTTATGGCTCTTATCTGATAGTGGGGTGGTAGATGTCTAGTCTCCCTTATGGCCCTAATATGGTAGTGGTAATTGGGTGGTAGATGTCTAGTCTCCCTTATGGCTCTAATATGATAGTGGTAGAAGTCTAGTGTCCCTTATGGCTCTAATGTGATAGTGGAAGAGGGGTGGTAGATGTCTAGCCTCCCTTATGGCTCTTATCTGATAGTGGGGTGGTAGATGTCTAGTCTCCCTTTGACCCTAATCTGGCAGGGGTAGTGTGGTGGTAGATGTCTAGTCTCCCTTATGGATCTGAAAGGATAGGGGTAGTGGTGTGGTAGATGTCTAGTCTACTTTGTGGCTCTAATCTGATAGTGGTAGAGGGGTGGTAGAAGTTTAGCCACCCTTATGGCTCTAATGTGATAGTGGAAGTGGGGTGGTAGATGTCTAGTCTCCCTTATTGCTCTAATCTGATAGGTGGTAGAGGGGTGGTAGATGTCTAGTCTCCCGTATGGCTCTAATCTTATAGTGGTAGTGGGGGTGGTAGAAGTCTAGTCTCCCTTATGACTCTAATCTGATAGTGGTAGTGGGGTGGTAGATGTCTAGTCTCCCCTGATGGATCTGAAAGGATAGTGGTAGTGGGGGTGGTAGATGTCTAGTCTACTCTGTGGCTCTAATCTGATAGTGGTAGTGGGGTGGTAGATGTCTACTCTCCCTTATGGCTCTAATCTGATAGTGGTAGTGGAGTGGTAGATGTCTAGCCTCCCTTATGGCTCTTATCTTATAGTGGGGTGCTAGATGTCTTGTCTCCCTTATGGCTGTAATCTGATAGTGGTAGTTGAGTGGTAGATGTCTTGTCTCCCTTATGGCTGTAATCTGATAGTGGTAGTGGGGGTGAGAGATGTCTAGTCTCCCTTATGGCTCTAATCTTATAGTGGGGTGGTAGATGTCTAGTCTCCCTTATGGCTCTACTATGATAGTGGTAGTGGAGTGGTAGATGTCTAGTCTCCCTTATGGCTCTTATCTTATAGTGGGGGTGGTAGATGTCTTGTCTCCCTTATGGCTGTAATCTGATAGTGGTAGTGGGATGGTAGATGTCTAGTCTCCCTTATGGCTCTAATCTGATAGTGGTAGTGGGGTGGTAGATGTCTAGTCTCCCTTATGGCTCTAATCTGATAGTGGTAGTGGAGTGGTAGATGTCTAGCCTCCCTTATGGCTCTTATCTTATAGTGGGGTGGTAGATGTCTTGTCTCCCTTATGGCTGTAATCTGATAGTGGTAGTTGAGTGGTAGATGTCTAGTCTCCCTTATGGCTATTATCTTATAGTGGGGTGGTAGATGTCTAGTCTCCCTTATGACTCTAATCTAGTAGGGGTAGTGTGGTGGTAGAAGTCTAGCCACCCTTATGGCTCTAATGTGATAGTGGAAGTTGTGTTGTAGATGTCTAGTCTCCCTTATGGCTCTATTCTGATATTGGTAGATGGGTGAAAAATGTCTAAGCGACCTTATGGCTCTAATATGATAGTGGTAGAGGGGTGGTAGAAGTCTAGTCTGCCTTGTGGCCCTTATGACTCTAATCTGGAAGAGGTAGTGTGGTGGTAGATGTCTAGTCTCCCTTATGTATCCGAAAGGATAGTGGTAATGGAGTGGTAGATGTCTAGGCTCCCTTATGGCTCTAATATGATAGTGGTAGAGGGGTGGTAGAAGTCTAGTGTCCCTTATGGCTCTAATGTGATAGTGGAAGAGGGGTGGTAGATGTTCAGCCTCCCTTATGGCTCTTTTCTGATTGTGGGGTGGTAGATGTCTAGTCTCCCGTATGGCTCTAATCTGATAGTGGGTGGTAGATGTCTAGTCTCCCTTATGGCTCTAATCTGATAGTGGGTGGTAGATGTCTAGCCTCCCTTATGGCTCTTATCTGATAGTGGGGTGGTAGATGTCTTGTCTCCCTTATGGCTGTAATCTGATAGTGGTAGTCGGGTGATAGATGTCTAGACTCCCTTATGGCTCTTATCTTAAAGTGGGGTGGTAGATGTACAGTCTCCCTTATGGCTCTAATATGATAGTGGTAATTGGGTAGTAGATGTCTAGTCTCCCTTATGGCCCTAATATGGTAGTGGTAATTGGGTGGTAGATGTCTAGTCTCCCTTATGGCTCTAATATGATAGTGGTAGAAGTCTAGTGTCCCTTATGGCTCTAATGTGATAGTGGAAGAGGGGTGGTAGATGTCTAGCCTCCCTTATGGCTCTTATCTGATAGTGGGGTGGTAGATGTCTAGTCTCCCTTTGACCCTAATCTGGCAGGGGTAGTGTGGTGGTAGATGTCTAGTCTCCCTTATGGATCTGAAAGGATAGGGGTAGTGGTGTGGTAGATGTCTAGTCTACTTTGTGGCTCTAATCTGATAGTGGTAGAGGGGTGGTAGAAGTTTAGCCACCCTTATGGCTCTAATGTGATAGTGGAAGTGGGGTGGTAGATGTCTAGTCTCCCTTATTGCTCTAATCTGATAGTGGTAGAGGGGTGGTAGATGTCTAGTCTCCCGTATGGCTCTAATCTTATAGTGGTAGTGGGGTGGTAGAAGTCTAGTCTCCCTTATGACTCTAATCTGATAGTGGTAGTGGGGTGGTAGATGTCTAGTCTCCCTGATGGATCTGAAAGGATAGTGGTAGTGGGGTGGTAGATGTCTAGTCTACTCTGTGGCTCTAATCTGATAGTGGTAGTGGGGTGGTAGATGTCTACTCTCCCTTATGGCTCTAATCTGATAGTGGTAGTGGAGTGGTAGATGTCTAGCCTCCCTTATGGCTCTTATCTTATAGTGGGGTGCTAGATGTCTTGTCTCCCTTATGGCTGTAATCTGATAGTGGTAGTTGAGTGGTAGATGTCTTGTCTCCCTTATGGCTGTAATCTGATAGTGGTAGTGGGGTGAGAGATGTCTAGTCTCCCTTATGGCTCTAATCTTATAGTGGGGTGGTAGATGTCTAGTCTCCCTTATGGCTCTACTATGATAGTGGTAGTGGAGTGGTAGATGTCTAGTCTCCCTTATGGCTCTTATCTTATAGTGGGGTGGTAGATGTCTTGTCTCCCTTATGGCTGTAATCTGATAGTGGTAGTGGGATGGTAGATGTCTAGTCTCCCTTATGGCTCTAATCTGATAGTGGTAGTGGGGTGGTAGATGTCTAGTCTCCCTTATGGCTCTAATCTGATAGTGGTAGTGGAGTGGTAGATGTCTAGCCTCCCTTATGGCTCTTATCTTATAGTGGGGTGGTAGATGTCTTGTCTCCCTTATGGCTGTAATCTGATAGTGGTAGTTGAGTGGTAGATGTCTAGTCTCCCTTATGGCTATTATCTTATAGTGGGGTGGTAGATGTCTAGTCTCCCTTATGACTCTAATCTAGTAGGGGTAGTGTGGTGGTAGAAGTCTAGCCACCCTTATGGCTCTAATGTGATAGTGGAAGTTGTGTTGTAGATGTCTAGTCTCCCTTATGGCTCTATTCTGATATTGGTAGATGGGTGAAAAATGTCTAAGCGACCTTATGGCTCTAATATGATAGTGGTAGAGGGGTGGTAGAAGTCTAGTCTGCCTTGTGGCCCTTATGACTCTAATCTGGAAGAGGTAGTGTGGTGGTAGATGTCTAGTCTCCCTTATGTATCCGAAAGGATAGTGGTAATGGAGTGGTAGATGTCTAGTCTCCCTTATGGCTCTAATCTGATAGTGGTAGTGGGGTGGTAGATGTCTAACCTCCCTTATGGCTCTAATCTGATAGTGGTAGTGGGGTGGTAGATGTCTAGCCTCCCTTATGGCTCTTATCTGATAGTGGGGTGGTAGATGTCTTGTCTCCCTTATGGCTGTAATCTGATAGTGGTAGTGGGGTGAGAGATTTCTAGTCTCCCTTATGGCTCTTATCTTATAGTGGGGTGGTAGATGTCTAGTCTCCCTTATGACTCTAATCTAGAAGAGGTAGTGTGGTGGTAGATGTCTAGTCTCCCTTATGTATCCGAAAGGATAGTGGTAGTGGGGTGAGAGATGTCTAGTCTCCCTTATGGCTCTTATCTTATAGTGGGGTGGTAGATGTCTAGTCTCCCTTATGGCTCTAATATGATAGTGGTAGTGGAGTGGTAGATGTCTAGTCTCCCTTATGGCTCTTATCTTATAGTGGGGTGGTAGATGTCTTGTCTCCCTTATGGCTGTAATCTGATAGTGGTAGTGGGGTGATAGATGTCTAGTCTCCCTTATGACTCTAATCTAGTAGGGGTAGTGTGGTGGTAGAAGTCTAGCCACCCTTATGGCTCTAATGTGATAGTGGAAGTTGTGTTGTAGATGTCTAGTCTCCCTTATGGCTCTAATCTGATATTGGTAGATGGGTGAAAAATGTCTAAGCGACCTTATGGCTCTAATATGATAGTGGTAGTGGGGTGGTAGATGTCTAGCCTCCCTTATGGCTTTAATCTGATAGTGGTAGTGGGGTGAGAGATTTCTAGTTTCCCTTATGGCTCTTATCTAATAGTGGGGTGGTAGATGTCTAGTCTCCCTTATGACTCTAATCTAGAAGAGGTAGTGTGGTGGTAGATGTCTAGTCTCCCTTATGTATCCGAAAGGATAGTGGTAGTGGGGTGGTAGATGTCTAGTCTACTTTGTGGCTCTAATCTGATAGTGGTAGAGGGGTGAAAAATGTCTAGGCGCCCTTATGGCTCTAATATGATAGTGGTAATGGGGTGGTAGAAGTCTAGTCTCCCTTATGGCTCTAATCTGATAGTGGTAGAGGGGTGGTAGAAGTCTAGCCACCCTTATGGATCTAATGTGATAGTGGAAGTGGTGTGGTAGATGTCTAGTCTCCCTTATGGCTCTAATCTGATAGTGGGTGGTATATGTCTGGTCTCCCGTATGGCTCTAATATGATAGTAGCGTGGTGGAAGATGTCTAGGCTCCCTTATGACTCTAATCTGATAGTGTTAGTGGGGTGGTAGATGTCTAGTCTCCCTGATGGATCTGAAAGGATAGTGGTAGTGGGGTGGTAGATGTCTAGTCTCCCTTATGGCTCTAATCTGATAGTGGTAGTGGGGTGGTAGATGTCTAGTCTCCCTTATGGCTCTAATCTGATAGTGGTAGTGGAGTGGTAGATGTCTAGCCTCCCTTATGGCTCTTATCTTATAGTGGGGTGGTAGATGTCTTGTCTCCCTTATGGCTGTAATCTGATAGTGGTAGTGGGGTGAGAGATTTCTAGTCTCCCTTATGGCTCTTATTTTACAGTGGGGTGGTAGATGTCTAGTCTCCCTTATGACTCTAATCTAGAAGAGGTAGTGTGGTGGTAGATGTCTAGTCTCCCTTATGTATCCAAAAGGATAGTGGTAGTGGGGTGGTAGATGTCTAGTCTACTTTGTGTCTCTAATCTGATTGTGGTAGAGGGGTGGTAGAAGTCTAGTCTCCCTTATGGCTCTAATCTGATAGTGGTAGAGGGGTGGTAGAAGTCTAGCCACCCTTATGGATCTAATGTGATAGTGGAAGTGGTGTGGTAGATGTCTAGTCTCCCTTATGGCTCTAATCTGATAGTGGTAGTGGGGTGGTAGATGTCTAGTCTCCTTTATGGCTCTAATCTGATTGTGGTAGAGGGGTGGTAGAAGTCTAGCCACTCTTATGGCTCTAATGTGATAGTGGAAGTGGTGTGGTAGATGTCTAGTCTCCCTTATGGCTCTAATCTGATAGTGGGTGGTATATGTCTGGTCTCCCTTATGGCTCTAATATGATAGTAGCGTGGTGGAAGATGTCTAGGCTCCCTTATGACTCTAATCTGATAGTGTTAGTGGGGTGGTAGATGTCTAGAGTCTCTGATGGATCTGAAAGGATAGTGGTAGTGGGGTGGTAGATGTCTAGTCTACTCTGTGGCTCTAATCTGATAGTGGTAGTGGGGTGATAGATGTCTAGTTTCCCTTATGACTCTAATCTGGTAGGGGTAGTGTGATGGTAGATGTCTAGTCTCCCTTATGGATCTGAAAGGATAGTGGTAGTGGGGTGGTAGATGTCTCCCTGATGGATCTGAAAGGATAGTGGTAGTGGGGTGGTAGATGTCTAGTCTAGTCTGTTGCTCTAATCTGATAGTGGTAGTGGGTGGTAGATGTCTAGTCTACTTTGTGGCTCTAATCTGATAGTGGTAGAGGGGTGAAAAATGTCTAGGCGCCCTTATGGCTCTAATATGATAGTGGTAATGGGGTGGTAGAAGTCTAGTCTCCCTTATGGCTCTAATCTGATAGTGGTAGTGGGGTGGTAGATGTCTAGTCTCCCTTATGGCACTAATCTGATAGTGGTAGAGGGGTGGTAGAAGTCTAGCCACCCTTACGGCTCTAATGTGATAGTGGAAGTGGTGTGGTAGATGTCTAGTCTCCCTTATGGCTCTAATCTGATAGTGGGTGGTATATGTCTGGTGTCCCTTATGGCTCTAATATGATAGTAGCGTGGTGGAAGATGTCTAGGCTCCTTTATGACTCTAATCTGACTGTGGTAGTGGGGTGGTAGATGTCTAGTCTCCCTTATGGCTCTAATCTGACTGTGGTAGTGGGGTGGTAGATGTCTAGTCTCCCTTATGGCTCTAATCTGACTGTGGTAGTGGGGTGGTAGAAGTCAAATCTCCCTTATGGCTGTAATCCGATAGTGGGGTGGTAGATGTCTAGGCTCCCTTATGGCTCTAATCTGGGAGGGGGTGATAGATGTCTTGTCTCCCTTATGGCTATAATCTGATGGTGGGGTGGTAGATGGCTTGTCTCCTTTATGGCTCTAATCTGAAAGTGGTAGTGGGGTGGTAGATGTCTAGTCTACTTTGTGGCTCTAATCTGATAGTGGTAGAGGAGTGAAAATGTCTAGGCACCCTTATGGCTCTAATCTGATAGTGGTAGAGGGGTGGTAGAAGTCTAATTCCCTTATGGCTCTAATCCGATAGTGGGGTGGTAGATGTCTAGGCTCCCGTATGGCTCTAATCTAATAGTAGTGTGGTAGATGTCAAGTCTCCCTTATGGCTATAATCTGGTAGTGGGTGGTAGATGTCTATTCTCCCTTATGGCTCTAATCTGATAGTGGTAGTGGGGTGGTAGAAGTCTAGTCTCCCTTATGGCTCTAATATGATAGTGGTAATTGGGTGGTAGATGTCTAGTCTCCCTTATGGCTCTAATCCGATAGTGGTAGTTGGGTTGTAGATGTCTACTCTCAATTATGGCTCTAATCTGAGAGTGGAAGTGGGGTGGTAGATGTCTAGTCTCCCTTATGGCTTTAATCTAATAGTTGTGTGGTAGATGTCTAGTGTCCCTTTTGGCTCTAATCTGGTAGGGGTGGTAGATGTCTAGATCCCTTATGGCTCTAATCTGATAGTGGTAGAGAGGTGGTAGAAGTCTAGTCTCCTTTATGGCTCTAATGTGATAGTGGAAGTGGGGTGGTAGATGTCTAGTCTCCCTTATGGCTCTAATCCGATACTTGGGTGGTAGATGTCTAGGCTCCCTTATGGCTCTAATCTAATAGTAGTGTGGTAGATGTCTAGTCTCCCTTATGGCTCTAATCTGGTAGGAGGTGGTAGATGTCTTGTCTCCCTTGTGACTCTAATCTGGTAGTGGAAGTGGGGTGGTAGATGCCTATGCTCCCTTATGGCTCTAATCTGAGAGTAGTAGAGCCGTATGGCTCTAATATGGTCGTGGTAGTGGGGTGGTAGATGTCTAGTCTCCATTATGGCTCTAATCCAATAGTGGGGTGGTAGATGGCTAGGCTCCCTTATGGCTCTAATCTAATAGTAGTGTGGTAGATGTCTAGTCTCCCTTATGGCTATAATCTGGTAGTGGGGTATTAGATGCCGAGTTCCCTTATGACTCTAATATGATAGTGGAAGTGGGGTTGTAGATGTCTAGTCTCCCTTATGGCTCTAATCTGATAGTAGTAGCGTGGTGGAAGACTTCTTGGCTCCCTTATGGCTCTAATGTGATAGTGGAAGTGGGGTGGTAGATGTCAAGTCTCCCTTATGGCACTAATCGGGTAGTGGGTGTTTGATGTCTGTTCTCCCTTTTGGCTCTAATCTGATAGTGGTAGAGGGGTGGTAGAAGTCTAGTCTCCCTTATGGCTCTAATGTGACAGTGGAAGTTTGGTGGTAGATGTCTATTCTCCCTTATGGCTCTAATCCGATAGTGGTAGTTGGGTTGTAGATGTCTACTCTCAATTATGGCTCTAATCTGAGAGTGGAAGTGGGGTGGTAGATGTCTAGTCTCCCTTATGACTCTAATCCGATACTGGGGTGGTAGATGTCTAGGCTCCCTTATGGCTGTGATCTGATAGTTGTAGTGGGGTGGCAGATGTCAAGTCTCCCTTATGGCACTAATCTGGTAGTGGGTGGTTGATGTCTGTTCTCCCTTTTGGCTCTAATCTGATAGTGGTAGAGGGGTGGTAGAAGTCTAGTTCCCTTATGGCTCTAATGTGACAGTGGAAGTTTGGTGGTAGATGTCTATTCTCAATTATGGCTCTAATCTGAGAGTGGAAGTGGGGTGGTAGATGTCTAGTCTCCCTTATGGCTTTAATCTAATAGTAGTGTGGTAGATGTCTAGTCTCCCTTTTGGCTCTAATCTGGTAGGGGGTGGTAGATGTCTAGATCCCTTATGGCTCTAATCTGATAGTGGTAGAGAGGTGGTAGAAGTCTAGTCTCCTTTATGGCTCTAATTTGATAGTGGAAGTGGGGTGGTAGAAGTCTAGTCTTCCTTATGGCTCCAATCTGATAGTGGGTGGTATATGTCTGGTCTCCCTTATGGCTCTAATATGATAGTAGCGTGGTGGAAGATGTCTAGGCTCCCTTATGACTCTAATCTGATAGTGTTAGTGTGGTGGTAGATGTCTAGAGTCCCTGATGGATCTGAAAGGATAGTGGTAGTGGGGTGGTAGATGTCTAGTCTACTCTGTGGCTCTAATCTGATAGTGGTAGTGGGGTGATAGATGTCTAGTCTCCCTTATGACTCTAATCTGGTAGGGGTAGTGTGATGGTAGATGTCTAGTCTCCCTTATGGATCTGAAAGGATAGTGGTAGTGGGGTGGTAGATGTCTCCCTGATGGATCTGAAAGGATAGTGGTAGTGGGGTGGTAGATGTCTAGTCTAGTCTTTTGCTCTAATCTGATAGTGGTAGAGGGGTGAAAAATGTCTAGGCGCCCTTATGGCTCTAATATGATAGTGGTAATGGGGTGGTAGAAGTCTAGTCTCCCTTATGGCTCTAATCTGATAGTGGTAGTGGGTGGTAGATGTCTAGTCTACTTTGTGGCTCTAATATGATAGTGGTAGAGGGGTGAAAAATGTCTAGGCGCCCTTATGGCTCTAATATGATAGTGGTAATGGGGTGGTAGAAGTCTAGTCTCCCTTATGGCTCTAATCTGATAGTGGGTGGTATATGTCTGGTGTCCCTTATGGCTCTAATATGATAGTAGCGTGGTGGAAGATGTCTAGGCTCCCTTATGACTCTAATCTGACTGTGGTAGTGGGGTGGTAGATGTCTAGTCTCCCTTATGGCTCTAATCTGACTGTGGTAGTGGGGTGGTAGATGTCTAGTCTCCCTTATGGCTCTAATCTGACTGTGGTAGTGGGGTGGTAGTAGTCAAATGTCACTTATGGCTGTAATCCGATAGTGGGGTGGTAGATGTCTAGGCTCCCTTATGGCTCTAATCTGGGAGGGGGTGATAGATGTCTTGTCTCCCTTATGGCTATAATCTGATGGTGGGGTGGTAGATGGCTTGTCTCCTTTATGGCTCTAATCTGAAAGTGGTAGTGGGGTGGTAGATGTCTAGTCTACTTTGTGGCTCTAATCTGATAGTGGTAGAGGAGTGAAAATGTCTAGGCACCCTTATGGCTCTAATATGATAGTGGTAATGTGGTGGTAGAAGTCTAGTCTCCCTTATGGCTCTAATCTGATAGTGGTAGAGGGGTGGTAGAAGTCTAATTTCCTTATGGCTCTAATCCGATAGTGGGGTGGTAGATGTCTAGGCTCCCGTATGGCTCTAATCTAATAGTAGTGTGGTAGATGTCTATTCTCCCTTATGGCTCTAATCTGGTAGTGGGTGGTAGATGTCTATTCTCCCTTATGGCTCTAATCTAATAGTAGTGTGGTAGATGTCAAGTCTCCCTTATGGCTCTAATCTGGTAGTGGGTGGTAGATGTCTATTCTCCCTTATGGCTCTAATCTGATAGTGGTAGTGGGGTGGTAGAAGTCTAGTCTCCCTTATGGCTCTAATATGATAGTGGTAATTGGGTGGTAGATGTCTAGTCTCCCTTATGGCTCTAATCCGATAGTGGTAGTTGGGTTGTAGATGTCTACTCTCAATTATGGCTCTAATCTGAGAGTGGAAGTGGGGTGGTAGATGTCTAGTCTCCCTTATGGCTTTAATCTAATAGTTGTGTGGTAGATGTCTAGTGTCCCTTTTGGCTCTAATCTGGTAGGGGGTGGTAGATGTCTAGATCCCTTATGGCTCTAATCTGATAGTGGTAGAGAGGTGGTAGAAGTCTAGTCTCCTTTATGGCTCTAATGTGATAGTGGAAGTGGGGTGGTAGATGTCTAGTCTCCCTTATGGCTCTAATCCGATACTGGGGTGGTAGATGTCTAGGCTCCCTTATGGCTCTAATCTAATAGTAGTGTGGTAGATGTCTAGTCTCCCTTATGGCTCTAATCTGGTAGGAGGTGGTAGATGTCTTGTCTCCCTTATGGCTCTAATCTGATAGTGGTAGAGGGGTGGTAGAAGTCTAGTCTCCCTTGTGACTCTAATCTGGTAGTGGAAGTGGGGTGGTAGATGCCTATGCTCCCTTATGGCTCTAATCTGAGAGTAGTAGAGCCGTATGGCTCTAATATGGTCGTGGTAGTGGGGTGGTAGATGTCTAGTCTCCATTATGGCTCTAATCCAATAGTGGGGTGGTAGATGGCTAGGCTCCCTTATGGCTCTAATCTAATAGTAGTGTGGTAGATGTCTAGTCTCCCTTATGGCTATAATCTGGTAGTGGGGTATTAGATGCCGAGTCTCCCTTATGACTCTAATATGATAGTGGAAGTGGGGTTGTAGATGTCTAGTCTCCCTTATGGCTCTAATCTGATAGTAGTAGCGTGGTGGAAGACTTCTTGGCTCCCTTATGGCTCTAATGTGATAGTGGAAGTGGGGTGGTAGATGTCAAGTCTCCCTTATGGCACTAATCGGGTAGTGGGTGTTTGATGTCTGTTCTCCCTTTTGGCTCTAATCTGATAGTGGTAGAGGGGTGGTAGAAGTCTAGTCTCCCTTATGGCTCTAATGTGACAGTGGAAGTTTGGTGGTAGATGTCTATTCTCCCTTATGGCTCTAATCCGATAGTGGTAGTTGGGTTGTAGAAGTCTACTCTCAATTATGGCTCTAATCTGAGAGTGGAAGTGGGGTGGTAGATGTCTAGTCTCCCTTATGACTCTAATCCGATACTGGGGTGGTAGATGTCTAGGCTCCCTTATGGCTGTGATCTGATAGTTGTAGTGGGGTGGCAGATGGCAAGTCTCCCTTATGGCACTAATCTGGTAGTGGGTGGTTGATGTCTGTTCTCCCTTTTGGCTCTAATCTGATAGTGGTAGAGGGGTGGTAGAAGTCTAGTCTCCCTTATGGCTCTAATTTGATAGTGGAAGTGGGGTGGTATATGTCTGGTCTCCCTTATGGCTCTAATATGATAGTAGCGTGGTGGAAGATGTCTAGGCTCCCTTATGACTCTAATCTGATAGTGTTAGTGGGGTGGTAGATGTCTAGAGTCCCTGATGGATCTGAAAGGATAGTGGTAGTGGGGTGGTAGATGTCTAGTCTACTCTGTGGCTCTAATCTGATAGTGGTAGTGGGGTGATAGATGTCTAGTCTCCCTTATGACTCTAATCTGGTAGGGGTAGTGTGATGGTAGATGTCTAGTCTCCCTTATGGATCTGAAAGGATAGTGGTAGTGGGGTGGTAGATGTCTCCCTGATGGATCTGAAAGGATAGTGGTAGTGGGGTGGTAGATGTCTAGTCTAGTCTGTTGCTCTAATCTGATAGTGGTAGTGGGGTGGTAGATGTCTAGTCTCCCTTATGGCTCTTATCTGATAGTGGTAGTGGGTGGTAGATGTATAGTCTACTTTGTGGCTCTAATCTGATAGTGGTAGAGGGGTGAAAAATGTCTAGGCGCCCTTATGGCTCTAATATGATAGTGGTAATGGGGTGGTAGAAGTCTAGTCTCCCTTATGGCTCTAATCTGATAGTGGTAGTGGGTGGTAGATGTCTAGTCTACTTTGTGGCTCTAATCTGATAGTGGTAGAGGGGTGAAAAATGTCTAGGCGCCCTTATGGCTCTAATATGATAGTGGTAATGGGGTGGTAGAAGTCTAGTCTCCCTTATGGCTCTAATGTGATAGTGGAAGTGGTGTGGTAGATGTCTAGTCTCCCTTTTGGCTCTAATCTGGTAGGGGGTGGTAGATGTCTAGATCCCTTATGGCTCTAATCTGATAGTGGTAGAGAGGTGGTAGAAGTCTAGTCTCCTTTATGGCTCTAATTTGATAGTGGAAGTGGGGTGGTAGATGTCTAGCCTCCCTTATGGCTCTAATCCGATACTGGGGTGGTAGATGTCTAGGCTCCCTTATGGCTCTAATCTAATAGTAGTGTGGTAGATGTCTAGTCTCCCTTATGGCTCTAATCTGGTAGGAGGTGGTAGATGTCTTGGCTCCCTTATGGCTCTAATCTGGTAGTGGAAGTGGGGTGGTAGATGCCTATGCTCCCTTATGGCTCTAATCTGAGAGTAGTAGAGCCGTATGGCTCTAAAATGGTCGTGGTAGTGGTGTGGTAGATGTCTAGTCTCCATGGCTCTAATCCAATAGTGGGGTGGTAGATGGCTAGGCTCCCTTATGGCTCTAATCTGATAGTGGTAATTGGGTGGTAGATGTCTAGTCTCCCTTATGGCTCTAATCTGATAGTGGTAGAGGGGTGGTAGATGTCTAGGATCCCTTATGGCTCTAATGTGACAGTGGAAGTGGGGTGGTAGATGTCTAGCCTCCCTTATGGCTCTTATCTGATAGTGGGGTGGTAGATGTCTTGTCTCCCTTATGGCTGTAATCTGATAGTGGTAGTGGGGTTATAGATGTCTAGTCTCCCTTATGACTCTAATCTGGTAGGTGTAGTGTGGTGGTAGATGTCTAGTGTCCCTTATGGATCTGAAAGGATAGTGGTAGTAGGGTGGTAGATGCCTATTCTCCCTTACGGCTCTAATCTGAGAGTAGTAGAGCCGTATGGCTCTAATATGGTCGTGGTAGTGGTGTGGTAGATGTCTAGTCTCCATGGCTCTAATCCAATAGTGGGGTGGTAGATGGCTAGGCTCCCTTATGGCTCTAATCTAATAGTAGTGTGGTAGATGTCTAGTCTCCCTTATGGCTATAATCTGGTAGGGGGTGGTAGATGTCTTGTCTCCCTTATGGCTCAAATCTGATATTGGTAGTGGCATGGCAGATGTCTATCCTCCCTTATGGTTCTAAAGTGATAGTGGTAATGGGGTGGTAGATGTCTAGTCTCCCTTATGGCTCTAATCCAATAGTGGGGTGGTAGAAGTCTAGTCTCCCTTATGGCTCTAATCTGATAGTGGAAGTGGGGTGGTAGATGTCTAGTCTCCCTTGTGGCTCTAATCTAATAGTAGTGTGGTAGAAGTCTATTCTCCCTTATGGCTCTAATCTGGTAGGAGGTGGTAGAAGTCTAGTCTCCCTTTTTGCTCTAATCTGATAGTGGGATGTTCGAAGTCTAGTCTCCCTTATGGCTCTAATCCGATAGTGGGGTGGTAGATGTCTAGTCTCCCTTATGGCTCTAATCCGATAGTGGGGCGGAAGATATCTAGTCTCCCTTATGGCTCTAATCTGATATTGGTAGTGGGTGTTCGATTTCTAGTCTCGCTAATGGCTCTAATCTGATAATGGGCTTGTAGATGTCTAGTCTCCCTTATGGCACTAATCTGATAGTGGTAGTTGGGTGGTAGATGTCTAGTCTCCCTTATGGCTCTAATCGTATAGTGGAAGTGGGGTGATAGATGTCTAGTCTCCCTTTTTGCTCTAATCTGATAATGGTAGTGGGGTGGTAGATGTCAAGTCTCCCTTATGGCTCTAATCTGGTAGTGGTAGTGGGGTGGCAAAAGTCTAGTCTCCCTTTTGAATCTAATCTGATAGTGGTAGTGGGGTGGTAGATGTCTAGCACTCTTATGGCTCTAATCTGATGGTGGTAGTGAGGTGGTAGATATCTTGTCTCACTTATGGCTCTAACATGATATTGGGGTGGATGATGTCTAGTCTCCCTAATGGCTCTAATCTGATAGTGGTAGTGGGGTGGCAAAAGTCTAGTCTCCCTTTTGAATCTAATCTGATAGTGGAAGTGGGTTGGTAGATGTCTAGTCTCCCTTATTGCTCTAATCTGATAGTGGGGTGGTAGATGTCTAGGCGCCCTTATGGCTCTAATCTGATAGTGGGGTGGATGATGTCTAGTCTCCCTTATGGTTCTAATCTGATAGTGTAGAGGGGTGGAAGAAGTCTAGGGTCCCTTATGGCTCTACTGTGATAGTGGAAGTGGGGTGGTAGATGTCTTGTCTCCCTTATGGATCTAATCTGGTAGGGGGTGATAAATGTCTAGTCTCCCTTATGGCTATAATCTGGTAGGGGTAGTGTGGTGGTAGATGTCTAGTCTCCCTTATGGATCTGAAAGGATAGTGGTAGTGGGGTGGTAGATGTCTAGTCTACTTTGTGGATCTAATCTGATAATGGTAGTGGGTTGGTAGAAGTCTAGTCTCCATTATGGCTCTAAAATGATCGTGGTAGTGGGGTGGTAGATGTCTAGTCTCCCTTATGGATCTGAAAGGATAGTGGGATTTGGGGTGGTAGATGTCTAGTCTACTTTGTGGATCTAATCTGATAATGGTAGTGGGTTGGTAGAAGTCTAGTCTCCCTTATGGCTCTAATCTGTTATTGGTAGAGGGGTGTTAAATGTCTTGTCTCCCTTATGGCTCTAATCTGATGGTGGTAGTGGGGTGGTAGATGTCTAGTCTCCCTTATGGCTCTAATCTGATAGTGGGTTGGTAGATGCCTTGTCTGCTTTATGGCTGTAATCTGATAGTGGTAGTGGGGTGATAGATGTCTAGTCTCCCTTATGACTCTAATCTGGTATTGTTAGTGTGGTGGTAGATGTCTAGTCTACTTATTGGCTCTAATCTGATAGCGGTAGTGGGTGGTAGATGTCTAGTCTCCCTTATGGCTCTAATCTGATAGTGGTAGAGGGGTGGTAGAAGTCTCCCTTATAGCTCTAATGTGATAGTGGAAGTGGGGTGGTAGATGTCTAGTCTCCCTTATGGCTCTAATCCTATAGTGGGGTGGTAGATGTCTAGTCTCCCTTATGGCTCTAATCTGGTAGGGGGTCGTAGATGTCTAGTCTCCCTTATGGCTCTAATCTGATAGTGGTAGAGGGGTGGTAGATGTCTAGTCTCCCTTATGGCTCTAATCTGATAGTGGTAGTGGGGTGGTAGATGTCTAGGCGCCCTTATGGCTCTAATCTGATAGTGGTAATTGGATGGTAGATGTCTAGTCTCCTTTATGGATCTGAAAGGATAGTGGTAGTGGGGTGGTAGATGTCTAGTCTACTTTGTGGCTCTAATCTGATAATGGTAGTGGGGTGGTAGAAGTCTAGTCTCCCTTATGGCTCTAATGTGATAGTGGAAGTGGGGTGGTAGATGTCTAGTCTCCCTTATGGCTCTAATCCGATAGTGGTAGTGGGGTGATAGATGTCTAGTCTCCCTTATGACTCTAATCTGGTAGTGTTAGTGTGGTGGTAGATGTCTAGTCTACTTATTGGCTCTAATCTGGTAGCGGTAGTGGGTGGTAGATGTCTAGTCTCCCTTATGGCTCTAATCCGATAGTGGGGTGGTAGATGTCTAGTCTCCCTTATGGCTCTAATCTGGTAGGGGGTCGTAGATGTCTAGTCTCCCTTATGGCTCTAATCTGATAGTGGTAGAGGGGTGGTAGATGTCTAGTCTCCCTTATGGCTCTAATCTGATAGTGGTAGTGGGGTGGTAGATGTCTAGGCGCCCTTATGGCTCTAATCTGATAGTGGTAATTGGGTGGTAGATGTCTAGTCTCCTTTATGGATCTGAAAGGATAGTGGTAGTGGGGTGGTAGATGTCTAGTCTACTTTGTGGCTCTAATCTGATAATGGTAGTGGGGTGGTAGAAGTCTATTCTCCCTTATGGCTCTAATGTGATAGTGGAAGTGGGGTGGTAGATGTCTAGTCTCCCTTATGGCTCTAATCCGATAGTGGGGCGGAAGATATCTAGTCTCCCTTATGGCTCTAATCTGATAGTGGTAGAGGGGTGGTAGAAGTCTATCCACCCTTATGGCTCTAATGTGATTGTGGAAGTGGGGTGGTAGATGTCTAGTCTCCCTTATGGCTCTAATCCGATAGTGGGGCGGAAGATATCTAGTCTCCCTTATGGCTCTAATCTGATATTGGTAGTGGGTGTTCGATTTCTAGTCTCGCTAATGGCTCTAATCTGATAATGGGCTTGTAGATGTCTAGTCTCCCTTATGGCACTAATCTGATAGTGGTAGTTGGGTGGTAGATGTCTAGTCTCCCTTATGGCTCTAATCGTATAGTGGAAGTGGGGTGATAGATGTCTAGTCTCCCTTTTTGCTCTAATCTGATAGTGGTAGTGGGGTGGTAGATGTCAAGTCTCCCTTTTGAATCTAATCTGATAGTGGTAGTGGGGTGGTAGATGTCTAGCACCCTTATGGCTCTAATCTGATGGTGGTAGTGAGGTGGTAGATATCTTGTCTCACTTATGGCTCTAACATGATATTGGGGTGGATGATGTCTAGTCTCCCTAATGGCTCTAATCTGATAGTGGTAGTGGGGTGGCAAAAGTCTAGTCTCCCTTTTGAATCTAATCTGATAGTGGAAGTGGGTTGGTAGATGTCTAGTCTCCCTTATTGCTCTAATCTGATAGTGGGGGTGGTAGATGTCTAGGCGCCCTTATGGCTCTAATCTGATAGTGGTAGAGGGGTGGAAGAAGTCTAGGGTCCCTTATGGCTCTACTGTGATAGTGGAAGTGGGGTGGTAGATGTCTTGTCTCCCTTATGGATCTAATCTGGTAGGGGGTGATAAATGTCTAGTCTCCCTTATGGCTATAATCTGGTAGGGATAGTGTGGTGGTAGATGTCTAGTCTCCCTTATGGATCTGAAAGGATAGTGGTAGTGGGGTGGTAGATGTCTAGTCTACTTTGTGGATCTAATCTAATAATGGTAGTGGGTTGGTAGAAGTCTAGTCTCCATTATGGCTCTAAAATGATCGTGGTAGGGGGGTGGTAGATGTCTTGACTCCCTTATGGCTCTAATCTGATAGTGGTAGTGGGGTGGTAGAAGTCTAGTCTCCCTTATGGCTCTAATCTGTTAGTGGTAGAGGGGTGTTAAATGTCTTGTCTCCCTTATGGCTCTAATCTGATGGTGGTAGTGGGGTGGTAGATGTCTAGTCTCCCTTATGGCTCTAATCCGATAGTGGGGCGGAAGATATCTAGTCTCCCTTATGGCTCTAATCTGATAGTGGTAGTGGGGTGGAAGATGTCTTGTCTCCCTTATGGCTCTAATCTGATATTGGTAGTGGGTGTTCGATTTCTAGTCTCGCTAATGGCTCTAATCTGATAATGGGCTTGTAGATGTCTAGTCTCCCTTATGGCACTAATCTGATAGTGGTAGTTGGGTGGTAGATGTCTAGTCTCCCTTATGGCTCTAATCGTATAGTGGAAGTGGGGTGATAGATGTCTAGTCTCCCTTTTTGCTCTAATCTGACAGTGGAAGTGGGTTGGTAGATGTCTAGAGTCCCTTATGGCTCTAATCTGATAGTGGTAGTGGGGTGGTAGATGTCAAGTCTCCCTTATGGCTCTAATCTGATAGTGGTAGTGGGGTGGCAAAAGTCTAGTCTCCCTTTTGAATCAAATCTGATAGTGGTAGTGGGGTGGTAGATGTCTAGCACCCTTATGGCTCTAATCTGATGGTGGTAGTGAGGTGGTAGATATCTTGTCTCACTTATGGCTCTAACATGATATTGGGGTGGATGATGTCTAGTCTCCCTAATGGCTCTAATCTGATAGTGGTAGTGGGTTGGCAAAAGTCTAGTCTCCCTTTTGAATCTAATCTGATAGTGGAAGTGGGTTGGTAGATGTCTAGTCTCCCTTATTGCTCTAATCTGATAGTGGGGTGGTAGATGTCTAGGCGCCTTTATGGCTCTAATCTGATAGTGGGGTGGATGATGTCTAGTCTCCCTTATGGTTCTAATCTGATAGTGGTAGAGGGGTGGAAGAAGTCTAGGGTCCCTTATGGCTCTACTGTGATAGTGGAAGTGGGGTGGTAGATGTCTTGTCTCCCTTATGGATCTAATCTGGTAGGGGGTGATAAATGTCTAGTCTCCCTTATGGCTATAATCTGGTAGGGGTAGTGTGGTGGTAGATGTCTAGTCTCCCTTATGGATCTGAAAGGATAGTGGTAGTGGGGTGGTAGATGTCTAGTCTACTTTGTGGATCTAATCTGATAATGGTAGTGGGTTGGTAGAAGTCTAGTCTCCCTTATGGCTCTAAAATGATCGTGGTAGTGGGGTGGTAGATGTCTTGACTCCCTTATGGCTCTAATCTGATAGTGGTAGTGGGGTGGTAGAAGTCTAGTCTCCCTTATGGCTCTAATCTGATGGTGGTAGTGGGGTGGTAGATGTCTAGTATCCCTTATGGCTCTAATCTGATAGTGGGTTGGTAGATTCCTTGTCTGCTTTATGGCTGTAATCTGATAGTGGTAGTGGGGTGATAGATGTCTAGTCTCCCTTATGACTCTAATCTGGTAGTGTTAGTGTGGTGGTAGATGTCTAGTCTACTTATTGGCTCTAATCTGATAGCGGTAGTGGGTGGTAGATGTCTAGTCTCCCTTATGGCTCTAATCTGATTGTGGTAGAGGGGTGGTAGAAGTCTCCCTTATAGCTCTAATGTGATAGTGGAAGTGGGGTGGTAGATGTCTAGTCTCCCTTATGGCTCTAATCCGATAGTGGGGTGGTAGATGTCTAGTATCCCTTATGGCTCTAATCTGGTAGGGGGTCGTAGATGTCTAGTCTCCCTTATGGCTCTAATCAGATAGTGGTAGAGGGGTGGTAGATGTCTAGTCTCCCTTATGGCTCTAATCTGATAATGGGAGTGGGGTGGTAGATGTCTAGGCGCCCTTATGGCTCTAATCTGATAGTGGTAATTGGGTGGTAGATGTCTAGTCTCCTTTATGGATCTGAAAGGATAGTGGTAGTGGGGTGGTAGATGTCTAGTCTACTTTGTGGCTCTAATCTGATAATGGTAGTGGGGTGGTAAAAGTCTAGTCTTCCTTATGACTCTAATGTGATAGTGGAAGTGGGGTGGTAGATGTCTAGTCTCCCTTATGGCTCTAATCCGATAGTGGGGCGGAAGATATCTAGTCTCCCTTATGGCTCTAATCTGATAGTGGTAGAGGGGTGGTAGAAGTCTATCCACCCTTATGGCTCTAATGTGATTGTGGAAGTGGGGTGGTAGATGTCTAGTCTCCCTTATGGCTCTAATCCGATAGTGGGGCGGAAGATATCTAGTCTCCCTTATGGCTCTAATCTGATAGTGGTAGAGGGGTGGTAGAAGTCTATCCACCCTTATGGCTCTAATGTGATTGTGGAAGTGGGGTGGTAGATGTCTAGTCTCCCTTTTTGCTCTAATCTGATAGTGGGATGTTCGAAGTCTAGTCTCCCTTATGGCTCTAATCCGATAGTGGGGTGGTAGATGTCTAGTCTCCCTTATGGCTCTAATCTGATGGTGGTAGATGTCTAGTCTCCCTTATGGCTCTAATCTGATAGTGGGGTGGTAGATGCCTTGTCTGCTTTATGGCTGTAATCTGATAGTGGAAGTGGGGTGGTAGATGTCTAGTCTCCCTTATGGCTCTAATCTGATAGTGGTAGAGGGGTGGTAGAAGTCTATCCACCCTTATGGCTCTAATGTGATTGTGGAAGTGGGGTGATAGATGTCTAGTCTCCCTTATGGCTCTAATCTGGTAGGGGTTTGTAGATGTCTAGTCTCCCTTATGGCTCTAATCTGATAGTGGTAGAGGGGTGGTAGATGTCTAGTCTCCCTTATGGCTCTAATCTGATAGTGGTAGTGGGGTGGTAGATGTCTAGGCGCCCTTATGGCTCTAATCTGATAGCGGTAATTGGCTGGTAGATGTCTAGTCTCCTTTATGGATCTGAAAGGATAGTGGTAGTGGGGTGGTAGATGTCTAGTCTACTTTGTGGCTCTAATCTGATAATGGTAGTGGGGTGGTAGAAGTCTAGTCTCCCTTATGGCTCTAATGTGATAGTGGAAGTGGGGTGGTAGATGTCTAGTCTCCCTTTTTGCTCTAATCTGATAGTGGGATGTTCGAAGTCTAGGCTCCCTTATGGCTCTAATCCGATAGTGGGGCGGAAGATATCTAGTCTCCCTTATGGCTCTAATCTGATAGTGGTAGAGGGGTGGTAGAAGTCTATCCACCCTTATGGCTCTAATGTGATTGTGGAAGTGGGGTGGTAGATGTCTAGTCTCCCTTTTTGCTCTAATCTGATAGTGGGATGTTCGAAGTCTAGTCTACCTTATGGCTCTAATCCGATAGTGGGGTGGTAGATGTCTAGTCTCCCTTATGGCTCTAATCTGGTAGGGGGTGGTAGATGGCTTGTCTCCTTTATGGCTCTAATCTAAAAGTTGTAGTGGGGTGGTAGAGGTCTAGTCTCCTTTATGGCTCTAATCTTATAGTGGTAGAGGGGTGAAACATGTCTTGTCTCCCTTATGGCTCTAATCTGATGGTGATAGTGGGGTGGTAGATGTCTATTCTCCCTTATGGCTCTAATCTGATAGTGGGGTGGTAGATGCCTTGTCTGCTTTATGGCTGTAATCTGATAGTGGTAGTGGGGTGATAGATGTCTAGTCTCCCTTATGACTCTAATCTGGTAGTGTTAGTGTGGTGGTAGATGTCTAGTCTACTTATTGGCTCTAATCTGATAGCGGTAGTGGGTGGTAGATGTCTAGTCTCCCTTATGGCTCTAATCTGATAGTGGTAGAGGGGTGGTAGAAGTCTCCCTTATAGCTCTAATGTGATAGTGGAAGTGTGGTGGTAGATGTCTAGTCTCCCTTATGGCTCTAATCCGATAGTGGGGTGGTAGATGTCTAGTCTCCCTTATGGCTCTAATCTGATAGTGGTAGAGGGGTGGTAGATGTCTAGTCTCCCTTATGGCTCTAATCTGATAGTGGTAGTGGGGTGGTAGATGTCTAGGTGCCCTTATGGCTCTAATCTGATAGTGGTAATTGGGTGGTAGATGTCTAGTCTCCTTTATGGATCTGAAAGGATAGTGGTAGTGGGGTGGTAGATGTCTAGTCTACTTTGTGGCTCTAATCTGATAATGGTATTGGGGTGGTAGAAGTCTAGTCTCCCTTATGGCTCTAATGTGATAGTGGAAGTGGGGTGGTAGATGTCTAGTCTCCCTTATGGCTCTAATCCGATAGTGGGGCGGAAGATATCTAGTCTCCCTTATGGCTCTAATCTGATAGTGGTAGAGGGGTGGTAGAAGTCTATCCACCCTTATGGCTCTAATGTGATTGTGGAAGTGGGGTGGTAGATGTCTAGTCTCCCTTATGGCTCTAATCCGATAGTGGGGCGGAAGATATCTAGGCTCCCTTATGGCTATAATCTAATAGTAGTGTGGTAGATGTCTTGGCTCCCTTATGGCTGTAATCTGATAGTGGTAGTGGGGTGATAGATGTCTAGTCTCCCTTATGACTCTAATCTGGTAGGGGTAGTGTGGTGGTAGATGTCTAGTCTCCCTTATGGATCTGAAAGGATAGTGGTAGTGGGGTGGTAGATGTCTAGGCGCCCTTATGGCTCTAATCTGATAGTGGTAATTGGGTGGTAGATGTCTAGTCTCCTTTATGGATCTGAAAGGATAGTGGTAGTGGAGTGGTAGATGTCTAGTCTCCCTTAAAGCTCTAATCTGATAGTGGGGTGGATGATGTCTAGTCTCCCTTATAGCCCTAATATGATAGTGGTTAGTGGGGTGGGTAGATGTCTTGTCTACGTTATGGCTCTAATCTGATAGTGGTAGTGGGGTGGTAGACGTCCATTCTCCCTTAAGGCTCGAATCTGATATTGTTAGTGGGGTGCTAGATGT